>NW_015151027.1:514184-569247 GCF_000732505.1 Cyprinodon variegatus | reverse complement strand
GAAGAAGGCTAACACCACACATAACCAAAAACACCCATCATCCACAGATCAGAATGTTTTTCATTAGAAGGACAAGGAAGGTGGTTATATTTGATAAAAAAAACAAGATGAGCATTTAGTGTTTGTGTGTGACAATGGCCGAGTCAAAGTTCGGACCTAAATCCAAGACTTAATAAAGATCACACATTTATTCAGTATAAAAAACATTAAAAAACTTTTATACTTTGAAATGGAATTACATTGCTTTAAATCTGAGTAAGGTATTATACTATAAATACATTTAAATTTTAATAGGTGTCATTTATTTTGTTTTTCAGGCATTTCAGGTTTTATCCAAGATCACAAAAGACAGTAATGTAAGTGATAATGTTCAAAGCATTTGTACTGACATTCAGCCATCTGCGATCTCAGCACAGTGTCCATCTCCTCCTGCCAGCTTACTGTGGAAAACCTGTGCCGCCTGAAGCCGTTGCTCTCTGGTCTCTTCCCTGCTGTGCTCAGAAACCTCCATTGGTCTGATTTCAGTGAGGAGCACTGTCCGTGCTGGAGAACACTCCAAACTGATCTTAAGCCTGGACACAGAGCCATGTTATTCAATGCCATGCAGGAGGTGATGGTACTTTTTTCCCTTAAAACACCACTTCTCAGTTTCTTCTCCTACTAGTGCTTTGCTGAGGACTCTATGTTATGTGGCATGATTTCTAGAAGTACAGCATTTTTTTTAATTTTTTTATTCCAGTGCCAAAGCCATGCAAAGAAAGCGGCTAATTGAGATGAGATGACATCTCAACAGTAGCAATAATAGTTTTTTCTTCTTTGGTTGTTTGCTGGCAGGCTCTCCATAAAGACTCTAGGAACTTCACTCAGCAGGCAAACTGTCTGCTTCCCTTTGTCCCTCTGAGAAAGCTGATACAGGCCATGAATGGTGGGACCATTTGGAGAGGCATCAGCGCATACAGAGACATACAGTGGTCTTCTCAGCAGGTACAAACTCTCCTATAATCTGCCGACTGTGTGCAGCCTCACATTTCTTTGAAACAACAAGAGTGGATAAAAAAGAAAATCATCCTAGGCTGGATTCCTGCTCTCTTTAATCTGCAACCCATTGGATATGCTTCAGATGAGCCTTTCAGGATATTAATCCTCCGTTCACATCAGCTGCCATCAAGCTAATTACTTTGGATGTAGTACAATAGTGTGCTGGAGTGTGGCATAAATTAATAATGGCTGCCTTAAAGGGATTTTTATCACAGCCAGGAATGTATGAGCCTGTTTTCACCACCTGTTCTCAGACTAACAAGACCTGAATTTATTTAATAAAGATTACCCTTTTCACATGTGCTGAAATATACGCCACACTTTTGATGAATAATATACCGTGCTCATACTGAAAGGAATCTTTAACAGTCAGATGTTTCAGGGATTTCACACTTAGTGGGTGATATCCTGACCTTTGATCAGTGGACCAGATCATTATCATCTTCCTTATTGGACTCTGGTTGTCTGGTCCACATGTGTTTGTGGGTCTTTAGAGGAGTCGTTTCTTTTTTGTGTGTGTTTTTACGGCACTAGTGGCTAATTTTTTTATGGCCAGTAGGCTGACAGGAAAGGGGGTACGAGAGAGGGGGAGAGACATGCAGGAAAGGACCACAGGATTCGAACCTGGGTTGCCTGCGTTGCGGACTAAGGCCTACATACATGGGTTGTGTGCGCTAACCACTACGGCAACCAAAGCGTGCTCCCCTTGCGGCGTTTTATCATACCTGGGTTGCTTTGTTTCAGTGTATGTGAGACTATGTTTGAAATTCCTAATTTATCCAAGGTAGGCTTATTAGACGAAGCTCTGACTGCTACACAGTCAGTGGCAATACCCACAGAAAGGTGGCCTGATCCCTACTGTTAGGTTTCCTGCCGCCCAATGCAGAGGAGTTTAAGTACTTAGAAGTGTTCACCAGAGATGGTAGGCTGGGGGATTAAAACAGAGACTGATCAGGAAATAATGCAGACATTGCTTTGCTCTACTGAGATGAAGAAAGAGAGGAGCCAAAAAACAAACAAAAAAATGCACTTGATTTTCACTCTGCATTTTGACCGTCGTCTAGACTGGTAAAATATGGCTCATGACCCTAAGGATGAGATCTCAGATAAAAAAATAAGCTTCCTCTGGGTAGATGGCCTCAGCCTTAGAGATAGGCAGAGGCAATGGTAAGCACATTATGGGGCAAAATTTTGAAATTGCACACTAAAGATCCCTCCTCTCTCTGGAGTAAATATGTGTGCTACAGTGCCCTATACAGTGGTGAGGGCACCTTATTTTTTTTTCCTTTCCTGCCCTTCAAAAAGTCTGATCATGCCAATGGGAAGATGGACTTAGACAGAAGGCCCAGAGCAGAGCTGCTGCTTTTCTGCATCTTCTTCTGGAAGAAACCTTTTGGGATGACCCAGAATTTACTGGAGGGACAATACTTCATAGCCTTTCTGGACAATAAATTAGGGATCACCCTGAAGAAGAGAATAAAGACACTAAGATTATGTCGACGATCCCTTCCTGTTGTGTTGCAACCCAAACAAACAGGTGGAAGAAACACAAAAAACATATATTGTACATGAAATCCTAATCTTTGTGTCTCTTTTCTTTTACATTGTATAGATATTTTGTTTTTTTTCATCCACATATGAACAGTAATTAACAATAGATTAAATAGTGTCTTTTATTTGCAGACTCAGTTTTTGTTTAGACAGATCCATGAATTCAAAAACGTCACTATCAAGATGGTGAAGTAAGTCTGACCTGCAGCATAAACACTCCAAACGTTGACTTTCGGTGCAGACACACAGTTATAATCAACAATGACCTGTCTGCTGCCAACAGAGATCTGGGTCATATTGCCGCTGGAATGAGTTGTGACTTTCTAAAGTGTTGGATCAACCACACAGATTTTACTGAGTTACTTCAATTTGTGAGTGAACTGCCTGGAGGTCCAAGACCTGCTCTGGTAAGAGATAAACCTCTTCCACAATGCCATGGAAGGCAATGTTCAAAGCGAATGCACAAACAGTTCAGAGTTAATGTTTTGGCTGTTTTTTTTTTTTTGCATTATCAGCAAAAGTGCATTGTGGACGAACTGCGGAAACAACCTGAACTGGAACTCAGTTTTCTGAGTTCTGGGTTTGCAGCAACCTTACCGTAAGTAAACTATGTATTTTAACCTGGAAATAGGATATTTCTCCAATAATTTTGAACCCTTTTGTCTCTTCTCCAGAGTGACAATGGTAGACAACTTGTCTAATGCGTCTATCAGAGGAATCCTGAGCCACATTCAGCTTGAATTTCTTGATTTCCTGAGATTGCCTCACTATAAGCAGACAAATTTAGCTGAGAAGGCCTTATCTGAGCTGGTAAGGTGTCTATGTAAACTTCACAAGTACTTTAGTTACTGCAAGATGTGAGAATTATTGCAAACTGCAGTATGCTTCAGGCAAAGAAACCAGATGGTGGTGTAACTCTTATCACTAATTGGTGAGATAGGAAAATAAAAAATCTGTGGTAAAGTAACTGAAGAGATAAAATGCTCTCATGATAATAATAAAAGCCAACTTAGAAAAGTTTTTCTTGGTAAGACAGCAGGCTGAGTCATGGGGAGCTGTGATGTGATGGTCTAAAAATAGTAATTCAAGAAACAGAAGGAGAAAGAGAGTTAGAAGCAGTTTCTTCCTCTCAACAGCTTTTAACTCAGGTAGAATAAAACATTGTGAACTTGAGTTAATCCAGGATGTCTGTTCTGTCCCAAAGGACTCTTCCCTGGCTGAGGAGAAGATTGATGGGGCTGTTCTGGATGTCCTGGGGCCACTGTTGCCTTTCTTGGACAGAGACAGTCTGGCTCTGGTGGACAGAGGAGCACTGGCTCTGCGGCTGGAAGAGATGAGGAGTTTCTGTCTTCCCAAAGAAGCCCTCAGAGACATTAGTGACCTTCTGACTCGGACAGACCTGCTAGGGTAAAACATTATCTGCAATAGATTCTGGTTTCTCTGAGGAGAACATTTGTTAACTGCACATACAGAACCTTGGACAAGTATTCCTGTTTAACTTCTTGGTTAAAGCCACAAACTTTAATCCATTGTATTGGGGACCAGAACTGTACATATGCATGCAACACTTTTCAGTTTGTATTAAATAAAAGCAAAGATCCACGTATTAATTCAACCTGGGTTCTTTCTCCAGACTGCATGTTCTCCCTTATATGTGTGGCTTCTCCAGATTCCTTTCTCACTCCAAAAAACATGATCGCTAGATTCACTAAATTGCCAGTGAGTGTGAGTATGTGTGCGTTTTTTTTTTCCTGTGAGAGACTGGGTGACCTTTCCTGTCTGCAGTTTTCATTTCTAATGTATGCTCATGTATGGATATTGTTTTGATAAAATAATAATAACCATAATATGTTTGCCAGAGATCCATCCAAATGGCAAGTTGGGGATATTGAGCATCTGGGCAGGTTGGTCTTTGGTCTCTCAACAAAACAGATTGACTCAATTCCCTTGGTAAGATAATCAAATAAAAGGATCTTTATAAATCAGAATCTAAATAAGATTAATTCTTTCTGTGAGTATATGACCTTGTTTTTTTTTTTTTTTTTTTTTTAACAGACAGTGTTAAATCAGAGCACAGTGGAGCAGGTTCTTGTGAGTCAAAAGTTTTGGGAGAAGAGTCTGGTCGGTGGAATCTGTATGAGTCGGTGTGTGGACCAACAGTACCACAGAAAGCAAACCTGGAGCCTAATTCGAGGAATTGTCAAAGCACGGAGCAGAAGGGCAAAAGGTTCCACACATTCTCTAGATAAGCCCAATAAAGTACATTATAGAATCAGATTTACAATAAAACTTTTGTGATCTTATCAGTGCCAGCTCCCAGCTGTGCAGACATCAGAGGAACATTCCCTTCAGCTTGGACCCCCACCCAGCTTCGCCGTATGTCCGTAGATCAGCTGAAGGATTGTGTGGAAGTTTTTGGTCAGAATCCGTCTCTGAGCTCCAAGCAGCGACGTGCGCTGTGGGGGAAACTCAGGCAGGTCAGAAAAACCTACCCAACATCAGACCATAAAGCATTAACAGCACTTTGTAAGGGTTTAATCTGCAAGAAGTTTGTTGAATTCAGTATGTTCTGTAGGGCTGATAACACAGACGCTAGCTCGCATCTCTTTAAGAGATCTCCAGAGGCTGCAGCCAATCTTTGACTGCAGCACAACACCATCCCTCCCTAATGCATATAAAAACATTAAAACACACAACTAATCAAGATTTACCACATAATACAAGTAAAAACATATTGTGATAGTCTCTAGTACATTTTAACATGCCATTTCACAGCCACACACTTCAATGTATTATTAGAATGCTTTATAATAGATCAGCAAAAAGTGTGAAACAGATATAAAGTCAAATTAAAAGCATAAATAGTTTTTAAACCTGTAGGGTAGTGTGCATTTGTAAAAGCCATCCTGGGTAGCTGTTGTTGTTTCTTTTAGAGTCTGTCTCACCAGCTCCTTAATCACCCTTTGTAAAAATAAGTCAGATAGGATATAAACCATCTTTAAACCTGATTTTTCAAATCTTGCTACAGACTCCCCATTATTTTGATAATGTTATCTTTTTGCAGCTGTTGTCAAGCTTTAGCCGAAATGTTCTGACATTCTTTGGATGCATTGTGCTTCTTTCAATACAGTCCTTCAGTCCGGTGAGGGAGCTGAGAGTGGATCAGGTGTTAGCTCTTGGATCAGTGGTCACAGAAATGGGGGACAGAGAGCTGCAGGATGCCAGTCTTACTGATCTCGGTGTGCTGGCACATCTGGGCACACTGACGAACTGGGCTCCTCGAAAGGTATGATCCTGTATCCAGATGTAAAACTTAATAAAAGCGTAAAGGTATAGTGTAGGATTTTGGCGAATTTTTTAAAAGACCCGCCCTCTCTACATTAAAAAAAAAAATGCACATGCACAACCCTGCACCTGCTCCTGGGAGGGAAAGCATATTAAACGTGTGCGAGAGCTTGCATGAGCCAATTTCTCCTTGTTCACGCTGTGTTTAAAATAAGCTTACCACCTAAAAGAAGATTTACAATTTTTACACTATGTCAAATATCCCCCACTATACCTTTGATTCAGTGATAGTTATTAAATGCTCAGATATGTTTACCTTTCTCAGATGAGAGCAGTGGTTTTAAGTGTGATGCGGAAGAGCAGACTAAAAGTGGAGCATTTAACGGTTGTTGATTTGGCAACGCTGGGCCATCTAATCTGTGGTCTGCAAGCCTCGGAGATCAAACGCCTGAGCCCATACAACCTCAGGTCAGTCTTAGAAATACATCTATGTCATATAAATACGTAATCTGCTTTGGGGAGGATGAACAAAGACTTTCAAACCTCAGTCAGGGATCTTGCATTTACTCAAAAGGAGATAATGTGTGTAATATTTTCCTCTCAACCTGCAGTGTAGCTGTTATGTTCCTGCGGGAAATGACCCTGCCGTGTACAGAGCAGCAGATGGAGGCGCTCACAAACTGCCTGGCCAGAGCAGAGGCCTTTGGTCCTGTCAGTGCTTGGGGGCCTGAGATTTTCACTGAAATCGGGACACTTGCAGGTACAGTGGAGCATAGAATCCCTCAGGGTGCAAACTTTCTGTGCACAAACTTTTCAAATTCGTTTATTTTCAAAGAGCAAGAGGGGTTACAGCTGGAAATGGCAGCTCTTGGAAGGATAGGTCCAATTAAAACGATCCCAGAGGCTTAAAGTAAAGGAGG
The DNA here is from genome assembly GCF_000732505.1 of Cyprinodon variegatus. Lineage (NCBI taxonomy): Eukaryota > Metazoa > Chordata > Actinopteri > Cyprinodontiformes > Cyprinodontidae > Cyprinodon > Cyprinodon variegatus. The sequence continues at coordinate 562,453 of NW_015151027.1, read as the reverse complement.
AACATCATTCACCTGACTACAGTGTTTGTGCCTGTTTCCAGCGGGTCTGCCTGATATAGTGCTGTCAGCTCTGCTGCGAGAACAAATGGAGGGAATCACCCCCGAAGCTGTGGCACTGATGTCTCCGAAAAAAATTGCAGTGAGTTACACTTGTTATTAAAAAGCTGTTTGTGCAATGAACCTGCAATATCAAAGCTGGCTAACAGGGATGTTATGGTGGGAGCAGCAAAAGTTAACTTAACCTTTAAAAGCTGCAAACTTGGAGTAAAGATACAGCAAGGGTCACAGTTTATGAATTTCCCAAATGATTATTTCTACATTTATAAAAAAGAGTAAATAAATTCCTCAAATCATTCTCAAACATTGACTGATAATGTTTAAAACTATTTTAAAATCTATAAAAAAATATATACTTCAAGCATTAATTCAAATTCATTGTATATTTATAGCTGATTATTTTTATTTATCAATTTATCTAATGATTTTACAGACCTTCATTGATGACGGGGTCTATTTAATGGGCAACCATAAGGGGATAAAATAATTTATGATATACCGGTACTTGAAAAAAGGGATTATTTGAAAAAAGTCAAATATACTTAAGTATCAAATATACTTATCATTAAGGCCTGCATTTCAGAATTTATTTTTGTAATGGTCTGATGTAATATTCTGATCCTCAAGGTCATATTTTTAGAGGTTGTAAACAGAGAATCTTTATTATCAATAAGAATTAAGGTCTGAAAGCATTCATTTCTCTTTGTTTACTTTATATAATGTGTTTTACTAAGGGAATCAAGACGCTTAAATTGATAAATTTTCTTTAATGTTCTAATTTATAGTGATGAATCAATTTATTGATGGACCATCTGCTCTGTTCTCTCCTCTGGATTCATGACTTAAATTGTACAACATATGTTCAGATACAAATATTGTGATCAGTCCAGCAGGGAGAAGCAGACCGGACCAATGACTTGCATTTAGCTACAGTTCCCATCTCTTCACACATATACACTACAGGACACTACAGGATTTTAAAAGATAGGTAAAAAAATCATTTAAACTAATTAAAATGAAACTAAAACGCATGGATTGATATGACAACCTTTAACCCTCCCAGCAGCTCTGTCCCTTCTCATCCTCAGTCCTACAGCTGAGTGGAAAAGTCTTTGTGCCTTTATGTAATGAATATTTAGATCTTGTTTCAGATTTAATTTTCATAAGTTCTGTTTTCCAACAATCAAAATGGTTTATTTTTTTATATCATTTTTTATTTAACCCCCCCAAAGGCTCCTTTGAAAAGGGTGAAATAAGGCTAGTTGAAATTTAGCCTTTCAGGATGATATATCTCGCCCACAATTTCACAACGTTCTTTGTTTTGTGTCACAGGTGGTGTTCAGTGCAGAACAGTTATCATGGCTGAGTGTGGAGCAGGCGTGGGCCGTGACAGAGGAGCAGTGGGCAGAGCTGAACGCGGAGCAGAGGCATGCTGTTGACCTGGCACGGTATGAAGGAGACGTCCTGATGGAGCTCAGAGGTGTGTGTGTGTTTTTTTTTTTTTTTTTAGAAAAGTGTGGTGAGCATTCTTCTGGTAATTATTTTGTTTGTGTCAAATCAGCATGAGCTCAGTTGTGATGAATTCTACTACTTCTTTCCTGCAGGACGAAACTCTGCTTCATCAGCTCTGAACACAAAGAGCTTCACTTTATGCTCACTGGCTGTGGGCTTTTTGTTACCACAGCTAATTTAAACAATGGAACAAAATTTGATCCTAAAAATGACTTCTGCTGGTATTGTATTTGTACTGCAAATAAATATCTTTAAATTCTCCCCTGTTCATTGTATTGGAATCTGAATTTACAGAGATCTTTAATGTGCTTTGCAGCTTCATATTAATCACTTTTATAAGCGTTATTAGCTTAGTAGGCTCTAAATAACAGTGTGTGTCCCTGTGCAATGTTTATTGAACAATAAAAAAGGGGGGTGTCAATGAATAATGTTTATTTGACCGAGAAACAGGCTTTCTAACATTTATGCAACATAATCAGGGTTATAAACCTGAGGAGATTTTATTGCATGCAGGGAACCAAACTATGGAAAAATGAGAACAGAAATGGAATCAGCAATCTGTAAAAGACCTTTAATATCTTGCACCAGTTATTGATAATGTTTGTAGACTCCTGTAGGGACTTCACACGAAATGTAACTGCTCTTGATCTCAAACAATTCTGAAAAAGTAATGTTTTGCTCTATTTAAACTTACTATCTATACATCAATTAACCAAAGGACTCATCATCTCTCTTCAGATTAAAGATTGGATTCAAGATGAAACTAAAATATGGCTTTGGTAAAGAAACCATGGCAGGTTGAAAGTATTTATTAGGTGGGTTTTGACGAAAAGTGATGTGTTGTAATTCCATTTAATGATCTTTTTTTTGTGTGCTCCCAACACAAAAAAAACACAAGTTGTGGTATTTTTAGCGGACAGCAATACAAAAGCCAATCTTCTCTAACGGTCTATAAGCAAATGATGAACTTACCACTAACCACCTCACTAAAGTTTGGGCTTCCACTTCACACAGCACCACTAATGGACCAACTGCTTCAAATGCAGAAAAAATTAACATATGTTCAATGCAAAAATACTTATAGGTAAAGGTAAATTTAAAGGTTCCAAATTCTGCTGCATTTGAAAATAGAAATTATTAATGAGCATGCTTTTGCTGTTTGTGAAGGAAAATTCCTCTCAGATTAGACTCACAACATCCACCAATAACCTCCTCATTCAGCCCTCTTCTAAACGAGGCTTTCGGCTTTCCATACCCTCACCTTCTCAAAGGCTGGACCTCAAAAACCCACAACCATGAAAAGTTGGAGTTCGTAATGATGAAACAACCTTAATTATAAACAAACAAGAACACCCAGTAGCCTAGTAGCCAATTAGCCTGAGCAGATACCTCATCTATCTGCTACTTACAAAACTAATTTAATTTAACACAAGCACACAATCAGAATTACTGCAGATATCCTGTTATGAAAAGACAGTTTTTTTAAGCACAGAGAAGATGATCCATCTAATATGCTTATATGCTGACGTGTTTGCAGGTGACCAGGCTAAGCAATCCGACACAATAAAGTTATTCCCAGGTTTTAAAGGTCTGTAATGGACAGCTGGTATCAATGTACTATTCAATTTAAGGTTTGTGGAGAAGCCAGCTTTATTAGAGCCAATGTTGTGAAAGTAATCTTCTTTAAAATGCTCAGTACACAGATGTGAAATCCATCCTCTGAGTCTTCATAGGCTCAGATGAAGGCAGTAAAAAAGACTTTTGCCTTGTTGATGCAGCCAATAACAGAGGAGCTGCTTTGTTTAGCTCTTAGCATAGCCATGTCTTTTTGGACGCTCTCTCTGTGTTGGTGAGCAGAGAGATAGTGCCTGCTAGAGGGCGCGCTTAGTTAGGGGAGGAGTGACTTCATTAAGGGCAGGACTTTCGAAACAGCATTTTCAGCACACATTAGCTAAGAGGCGGAGTTAGGTAGAGAGAGGTAAATGTTTTTTTTTTCTTCCATTTGTGAACCTCATACACAGGCTTCAGGACACACGTGACTTTCAAAATGTTTATAAAGAGAATTTTGCATAATATGGGACCTTTAATGTTGCAACTCAAGAGGTTTTAGATTACATCCCGAACCTTCTTCATAAGCTTGTTGAACGCTTTTAAGTAAATTGCTTTGTTGCTACTACTCTAACAGATGATTGCAGAAGATATCACACTCTCAACCGAGCAGGGCCGTGAAATTTTTTTTGCTTTTGGACAAAATAACTTTGAGCCTATAGGCCTATTTATAAAAATAAAATAAAACAATAAACAATAAAAATAAATAACTACATAGATGGAGATTCATACACACTTCAGTTCACACAACCAACTTTTTTTTTTTTTATCTCCCTCTTGCTACTAGGGGATGCTTCAGCACCCCAGCACGCCCACTTCCTATGGCCATTCAATAGGGTGACGATATGCAGCATCTGAAAGTCAGCTGTGTACAAAGTAAAAACAAATGGTGAGATTTCTTGTAGTGGTTCCAGTCGTACTACCCTGCTCTGGGGGTCCTTTGTTTGTCTTTGGCAGTGATGACCTCATTGTGTGCCTCACAGCCTGGGTGGCTGGTCTGTGACTCATTGTGTCAGCTCATGAATACTCATATGGTGAAACCTTATACAAACATATACACTCACACATATACAATAGTTGTTTGGATACAGGTGCTTACAAATATAAAGTTATTTTCTACATAGAGCTGGGGTTGCACCTAATGTTAACTTGCACCCTATACATTTCTTTGACATTGATAAACACTAAACTGAAGCTACAGTTTAGCAACACAATAGATTCATAAACTTTTTTAGATCTAATGTCAACTACTCTATGTTTCCTGGCTCCTGCTCTCCCTCTGCTCGACCAAATGTATGTGGAGAATACCATCCAGCCCTGCTCCTCTCAGGCTCAGCAGAGTTACATTAAAAAAATCATCAGAGGAATGAAGCAGACCACCTGCTGCTTAGACCTCTCACTTCAAACCTCTCAAGTTCCTCCTTCCCTCAAATCTGCTGTCATTCGTCCCTGCTTGAAGTAACTCTCCCTGGACCCAGACAACTTTGCAAACAACAGACCCATTTCAAACCTCCCCTTTCTCTCAAAGGTACTCTAATAAACATTTCCCATGCAGCTTCAGGACTACCTCACACATAACATGCATCCATTTCATTTTTTCTGTCACACCTAACAGTGTCACCAGGGGTGCTGGTGCCTATCTCCTGCTGTCAATGGGCGAGAGGCGGAGTACACCCTGGACAGCTCGCCAGTGCATTGCTGGACAACACAGAGACAAACAACTATTAATGCAAACACTTACACCTAAGGAGAATTTAGAGAAGCTGGTTAACCTAACAGTTATGTGTTTGGTCTGTGGGAGGAAGTTGGAGTACCCGGAGTGAACCCACGCATGCTCTGGGAGAACATGAAAACCCCATGTAAAAACACCCTGGACTGGGAATCGGATCCAGAATCTTCTTGATGCAAGGCAGCAGTGCTACCCACTGTGCCACTAAGAAGCCTTCACACTTAACAATCTGAAAAATATCAGTCAGGTTTTTGTTCAGTCTACAGCACGGAGATGCCTGTACTAACAGTGACAAATGGCCTTCTGATGACAGCTGCCTAAGAAACCTCAGCTTCCTTTGACCTGAGTTTCCCCTTTAATGCATCAAATGCCAACAAATCTGCCAGATATTCTTAATCTTCTATGTATTTGTATTTGCTCCATCAATCCTCATCCTCCTGAATCTGACGACACATCTTTCGACAAGGTAGACCACACCGCTCTCCTTCAGCATCTCTATGGCATCATTCAACTTATAGACCACACACTGCAGTGGTTTGTGTTCCTATCTTTCAGATGCGTCTTGCATGGTGGATGTCAGTCAAGGCCGCTCTGTTTCACCTTCCTCCAGTTAGGGGTCATTCCTTGCCCAATTCTTTTCAACAGCTGCATGCGTCCCCTTGCTGAAGTCATCAGAAAACATTGACTCTCTCTAGACTGTTATGCTAATGATACCTGACAAAACTATCCAGATGCTGCAATATATATCAAAAACATCGCTGCCAGGTCACATCACCCTAATCTTTCAATCACTGCACTGGCTTACCATCTCATCCCAGGTCAACAAAAACAATTCTACTACTCACCCATAAATGCACCAAATGACATGCACCTGAACACTTTCAATAACTCATTACCCTACAGGTCACCAACCACACCCTCATATCAACAAATACCCTGCTCATCCAAGAGTCCATCACCAGGCTCTCCATCAGGAGAGCCTTTTACTAGACAACACTATCTGGAACAGCCTCCCTATCAAGCTGAGGGCCACTCAGAGCCTTGACTCTTTAAAAACAGGGCTGGAAATTTCTTATTCACTAAGGCTTATAAATGTTAATATATTATTGTTTATCTTTCTGTCTGTCCATCTGTCCGAGAATATGCTCTAGCTGTCACTTATTTTAGCTTTGAGATCTTACTTATGAAAAATGCATTAGAAATTAAATGTATTATATATCATTATTATACTTTTTTGTTGCCATACAAGCTGCAATGCTCAGCTTGTGAAAGTAAATATGTTGGGGCTCTACTTGGCACTCAAACAACAATTCTGAAGGCCACACTAAAAAGCAAACGCCATAAAACTGCAGTCGTTTTTGACAGTTGCTTGTTTGCTTGCACAGGTGAGCCAACAGGACCTTTATGTTGTGGGATGTCAGGTCAACAGGTCTCTAGTCATTGAAGCTCAGCTTTCTTTGGTACCGGAACAAGGCAGTAGGTCTTACATATCACTGACAACTATCATCTAGGTCACCCTTAGGTTAAAGACTTACTGTAGAATCCCACAGAGCCGCTCTGCACAAGCTTTTAGGACTCTGGGGCTGATACCATCTGGACTGGTTCAGTCTCTGCAGCTGTGTCTCTACCTGACTTCTGGAGACAGACAGGTAGAAGAGGGAGGCAAAGGAAGCAGCAGCGTCTTCTGATTTGGCTGATAATGAACACATAGACGATTAAGGGTCCCTGGAGGATTTGTTGGCATTTGATGCATGACAGGTGGGTGAGGTGTCTGTTTGGCAGTGGGTATGAGAAAAGGATGCAGAGGTTGTTCCTGCATGGGATCTATTGAGGAATGTGTTTTGTTACCCAGCTCTGACCATAAAACCATTTAACTAACCCTCCTTTTACTTACAGCTTGTGGTCTTGTTCATCTGTGACCGCACATGTCTGCTTGCTCTCCCCAGCTTCCTCTTGTATGTCCCCTTTCTGTCTCATCTTTAAGTTGCTTCTGTATACTTTATAATTCCTTGTCTGCCACTGAAGGCTCCTAATGGTGATACAGGATTTGTTACTGGGGAAGCATCTCAGTGTTCTAGTGGGGATGGTGTTATTTAAACAAAAGTTTTTCTCAATAAACTGTTTCAGAGGCGTGATCATAGCAATCTGCAGCGGCAGCGCTGTGTCTGTTTCCCTGCCAGCTCCCAGATCAGCTTCTCGGATTGGCTGATGAGGAGCGTCGAGCGTAATTTTGTCAAACACACACTGTCATGACATTGGCATGCTCTCTGTGTGGCTGTATACTTCATTCCACTATATACCCTAAAAAAAGGCTATATCTCTATGTGACCATTTACTCGTGGTTTCTCTTTGCAGACAACCTTGAATAAAGACCAGATTGTAAGAAAACACAAAATTGTTTTCTGAGTTGCCAAGAGGAGCTCTTGTTTTTGAAATGTAGGAGTCACATAAAGCAAGTCCAAAGTTATTTTTTTTCTCGTAGAGTAGCTTATAAACCATTGAAATGTAGGAAGTACAGCATAGAGTAAGACATGATTAAAAATATGAGTTTTTTCCACAAATCCATGAGGCTGTTGCATCTGTAGCTTGGTAACAACTGAGCTGGTTACATTCAAAGCAGTGTTGATAGCAGCTAAGAGTAAAGTGTGCTAAAATAACACTAGTGAACTCCTAATAAATAATGCTGGGTAAATAATCACTAACAGTTCAATATATAGACTGCAGGGATGAAACTACACGACATGACAGGCAGTGCTAATCAACCTCCTTTGCTTTTGCCACTCTTCTCTAAATCTCTGTCAGTTAGCATAGTCAGAAACCCCGGCAGAGAGAGTTGGAGCGATAATTCTTCTGCCATTTGTCATGGAAACACATTAAACTGCATTCCCCAAAATTATGTCTAGGTCTTGGCTCAGAGTCCATCCAACTTTTTCCCCAATAATGTCATGTCACACATTTAAACTAATTCCTCCTTCCTCAGTTTCTTCTTACCAGTGCTCTGCAGCCTCAGCACCCTCTTTTCAACAAATTTAGGGATGTAGTTAAATTATTGTTTTATTGTAGCTTTTTAAATCTTGATCAGCTGCTCCACATTGTAAAAAATAAACAGGTTGCTATGGTTATGCATCATAAAAATGTCCCAAAATACATGATATCAGGTAAAATCCATCCATCTGCACAAGATCCAACTTTACACAATAACTTGGTCTCAGTTAAAATTTCTTGAATGTACTTTTTTTTTTTTAGATAACATTTGATTCAACAGAGTAACATTGTTTTAGAAAAAAAATAATAAAATAATTAAGAATTCAAGGCAACTCACCCGTTTTTCCTGTGGGAAAAAAAAATAAATCTATAATTTTTATGAAGAATGAACCCATTTCTTTTCATTACCATTTCATTTCATGGTCTTCACAAGGACCATGGAGAACTCAGTTTACTACCATGAAATAAATTACAAAACAAAGGAGAGGTAAAGAAGACAAATCACAATTTTAAGCAAAAATAAAAATATTGCTTTTGGTTTTTGTGTGAGGAAATTTGATCTATTCTTCTATCTAAATTAAATTTAGGGTCATATAAATGAGGATCTGTTCCAAATTAGTTTAAGCATATCTTAAACTGAAATAAATCCACTTATAATCTGTATTCACTTCATTCATCCTCTTTCATATCCTAGCATCATGTATCTTTATTTAACAGATCCAGGAGAGACAAAGAGAGCGATGTTGGGGAATGAGATGGATGAGATGAATCAAAATGATGCCACACAGGTGCCCTCATGGAGCAGAACCAGTTCATGGATGGCTGCAGGGACCATCCAGATGGCGCATATTTCAAATTAAAGTTGAACCGTACTATCAAAAATTGTCATTCATAAGAAAGATGGCTTTATTCCAGCATTTCTACACAATAGAATAGGCAGGTGACTGCAAACAGATTGCTCATTCTGGTGTGCGAAGGCAGTTCAGATTTGTGAATGTTTTCCATTTACTGATGCTGAGTTTGATCTGTTTTTAATTAAATGTTCTTATTTTTTTAGATTTTTATGCAGATGATGTATGTTTGCAGGAGTTCCATTGGCTTTTTAAACAAGAAATGTTAAACACCTAAAGGAGAGGCTCAAAGCTACGAGGATCTCCTGACCTGGTCCTTTGCCTGATAAGCCTGTTCATAATCCTTTCATGCTGGCAACAATTTTCTCAGTCAGGATGATGCTTGTTGGCATTCAGTCTGCTTACTGGTTATTTAGTGCATGTTTTTCCCCACAATAAATTGCCCGTCTGCCTGGCTGGCATTAGCCCAACTCACACAGCCTGCATGTCAGATGAACCCTTCTCCGTAGTGAAGAGAATTTCATCTCCTCTCCTGGATCCGGATAATTTTGCTCATTTCACTAACTGAGCCTGCAAAGGCCTTTACTGTGTTCCATTAGTGCCATGAAGCCAGTGTTTCCAAGTTTTAGTCAGTGGTGGATATGAATGTCTGTCATATGCCTCACTGCCCAGGGCGTCACTCCACCAATGGCAAAAGAAAGTTGTTATTTACACTAAATACGTATTTTACATCTATAGTCAATGTGGACAGAGCTGTTTCAGTAAAATATAAGAGATCCCTTTAATCTCCAAATTTGAGGACAAGTTTCCTGTGTATTTAAGATGTGTACCTGCTTAAATATCTAAATGTTGGAATTATCTTTTAAAATGGATATCTGTAATTGATCCACTGATTTAAATCATGAGTGCTAAAGCAGATTTTTTTTTATTATTTATTATTGCTTGGAGAAAAAAAAATAATAATTTAGTTTTTGGAGGGGGTTACTTAGTGGCCCTGTTTATGTAAGAACTGCCACTGGTTAAAAGTCAGAAAAAAAATCTGGAATGGCTGGTTAGATTTCATATTTTAACTTTGGAGTTCCTTGTATCTTGCCAACCTTTACCTCAAAATCCAATAAGGCTGCCACAAGTAATAAGGGGACGGTGTGGTTATCTGCAGTTTTTATGTTTTGTGAGAAAATTATAATTTTTTTGATTGTCTACAGATCTCTTTGTGTAATTCTCATTCTCAACCCCTGGACAAAGGACATTATTTTGAGGACCAGAAAGTTCACATTTTGTACAAAGAAGACAGGTGGTTTGAAAGGGGTGTGAAGGAAGCCATTTGTGTTAAGAGGGGAAAAAACAACCTTAAACAGAGGGAGTGTTTTCAGCTCTTAAAAATCTACAATGCTGCGATAAAGTTGATTCCTTCTTACTATCATAACTCTGATGGCCATGCAGGGGAAAAGGACAACTCGCCTGGTCAGCCAGGCTGAAATTGACCCTAATGACTAATATCTTTCCGAGGCATAGACCAGTATCGAGTATTGCATGCTAACAAAGACCTCAACGACTTCCCATTCCTAAGGGACGGACCTCTTGATCCGGGTTCATGTAGCATGTTTTCTAAACCCAAACAAGGCTTTGTTGGGCTACTTTTTAAAGCTTGGGACTGAACGCTAATTCTGACATTTCAATTGAATTGAAAAAGTTTCCTGGATGGGAAGCAAAATGTCTTCAAACTTGGAAAACAAAGTCCAGTGGATTATTTATTTTTTTTTCTCCCATTTTTTAGGACTGGGTAACTTAAGTATTTCTGTAGAATTTGAAAGTATTAAAAATCAATACTATTACCTGGAATTGCAAATTGTAGTTTGCCTATTTAACATGAAATGTCCTATAATAGCAGAACTTATACTTTTTGCACAAACATAAAGTGGCTAATAAGTTGTTCTGTCTTTTCTCTCTGAAGTTGGATTTTTCCTTGGTTCACATTTATGCTACGTTCAGACTGCAAGCAGCAGAGGCAGCAGCTAGTTTACATGCAGGAGCCTCACAGGCTTTTGAGCATCTGACACGCATTACACGCTTCAGAAGCAGCAGCTGCTAGAGTTGGAAAAATTTTACTTTTGCTGCTCGACACGCCAACCAACCAATCCGGGAAGCTGATCTGGGAGCTGGCATGGAGACAGACACAGCGCTGCTGATGCTCATTGCTATGATCACTCCTTTTTATTAAAGCCTAAATTAACTTCAAATGTCAAAATCTTCCCACAAAATATTGTCAAGAACAGGGTGAGGTTGCTTGAGGACCCAAATGTAGAGATGAGTGAAGCAGAGATGAGTTCTTGTTGATTAAATAGAAAACTGATGACCACATCCAAAAATGCAAAATACAAAGAACCAAAAAACCAGAAAACCTCAGGGAAAACTTTTGTGGGGAGCCAGGCGAGGAAGCAAGGAACCAGCACTATGACTGCAGAGGTGTTGTACATAAGAGGAATGGAACAAAGAATGAGCTGAATATGGAGCAGGTGTGAGTGGAGCTAACTAGAAGAAATCCAAGGGGAAAGGAAAAACGCACAAGGGAGCAACAGAGAGAAACTAAAGACTGCTTGAATATAATTGAGATTAAACCAAAATCACAAAACAGAAAAACTAAAAACTCAGAGTCCCAAAAGGGGAGGACCATAACAAATATGTTTGCTTTTATTATTCTGGTGCCTGCAGATTTGATTAGGTACTTGAAAAAGGCCTTCCAGCCACCATGCAAAGTAGCGGAAAACCGTGAAGAGGCGACCGGGCCAGAGGCTGCTGTTGAACGGGATTTCCAGGGACAGAGCTCGTTAAGTGTACGGAGGTCTGAGTGGCTCTGACAGTGAAATAATATTTGAAGGCAGGATCCTAATCTTTATGAACTGACTGCACAGATGAAGATTTCAGGTGGACTTTCTCACTTAAAAATATATTAAAACTACTTTTTACCCACTTATAAGGGCAAATATAGCTGCCATTGTTTCAGGTAAAGAAAGGATAGGGTAGCTCTGCCGCTAACTGATGCTTCAACTAAGATGCATCAGAACTAAACTAGTACAAGCACCAAAAATGAAGCAGCAGGCGCATTTTTGCTGCTTCTGCTGCGTGCAGTCTGAACATAGCATTAGACAAAGCAACTGCATCTACTCAGCAATTAAAACGACATGGGTACAACATGGCAAGGGTCAAAAAGGTAACAAGTAGATACAAAATGGTGAAAGGGAGAGGGAAATTTCAAGATTTGGTGTCTATTTTAAACTATACATTGTCATCATGGTTCGTGAACGACATTGTTTTAAATGCACTAAGTGCATGCAATTAGGACATGCTGAAATCTGATAAATATAGGATGATGGATAGATAGATTCATCCTCATAATTTCTGAAAAGCTAAACTAAATTGAATATTTGTTTGTAATATTGTGCATAGTGTAATTTTTTAGTTCATTCACAAAATACATCAGATGTAGCGATGCTGTGGTGGCTGCCTGATTGATTTATAAAAATGATCCAAAAATGTGTAATTCTTTTGCTTTCGTTTAATTGTAGGTAGGCCTGGATAAAATATCACCAACTAGATAAAAAGAAGAAGAAAAAGTTAGGCGTGGGAGTCAGATCCCATCTCATTTGAACCGGCAGAGAGGGCCTGCTCGTTTTCGAGCGACACATCCATGCCGCAGCTCCCCTCATGACCAGCAGGTGGAGCTGCAGCAGCGCTGCTGTTCCGTGAGGAGCCGCTGTTCTCCGCTTCGTCCATGATCCTGACGTATTTCCTGGGGCTTGTGCCGACCACTCAGCGGTACACCGGAGGGGTATCATGACTGTTTATAATCAGCAGTTGTCTTTTACGCGTTCTTCAGTCGTTTCGCCGTGTCGTCGTCGGATTTAACACCGCCACGTGAGACAATAAGCCACAGGATCGAGCAGGATGTAAAGGAAGCTGGTAAGTTTAGCCCTCGGTAAGTTTACCGTCTGCTTTAGCTTGTTGTATCTGACTTGTTCTGGTCGGGCTGCCGACTTTAACCGAACCAGCCGCTCCCGTACCACCGAAAGCTTGACACGTTGGACCAGGGAAGGATTATCGACTGCGCTGTCAGCTGGTTTTCCTCTCCCAAAGCGGAGAAAACACACAGAAAACCCGAGTCTGCGTCGACAGCGCCGTGTCCCGGTTTCTGTGGTTCTTTCCTGCGGAGATCGAAAATAAACTCCATATCGGCTCTTATATCGGCTTCTCTCCTCCCCCCCATAAAAAAACGCGAAACGATCGTTAGAAGTTGATAAGAAAAAAAGGGGGAGGCACCTGTGAGAGAAGCAGTGTGGCGTCAAGTTTGCGTTAATCACACAGCGCTGGATTCTCAGACATATTTGTCATCATCATCATCATCGGATCAGCTCCAGCCAAAGATCCCACACTTACTGCGTGTTTTCATCGTGGACTGAACTCGGTGAGTCGAACCCACGGAGGACTTACAACTTGATAAACATTGATATTTGAAGTTTGGCTGAAGCTCTTAGGAGAGTCTTTTTCTGCTCGTTTCGGTCCACGATTGTTTAATTATGAGGCAACTTTAGTTAAATAAAGTCTACCCTGGTCTAAGAGAGTGGGAATTGTAGGTCATTAGTTCCTGGGGATGTTTGTGTGTTGTGGCTGCATTGGTTCATCATCATCATCATCATCATCATCATCATCATCGTTGTTGTTGGGTTGTTTACCTCTGTGTATCTGCAGCTGTGGTTCAGCATTATTATTAGGCTGGGGATCATTTTTGGAGAAACACTGAAGCAAAGCTGTGAAACTCACTACAGGCTGCGACAAAGACGCACATATTAACACATCACAGAAAGCTTGAGATCCTCACTTTAAGAAAAATCATTTCATCATTTTTATGCAATTAAAATATTCTACAATCTATCTCATTGTTTAGGTAGTTTTCTACTTTATAGGAGACAAATAAACCTGTTTAGTAGTTCAGTTTTCTGCATAACTTAGAGCTCACCAACCATGGATGTTATTTGGGGGGGGGCAGGGGGGGACATGTCCCCTTCACTTTTTCAATCGTCCTTTTAGGTCTGCATGTTTTAAGCCGGGCTTATACTGTGCGATTTTATTTATTTATTTTTTATCTTTGCCCTTTTCGGGGCGATTTGCCAGCCATGCGAGAATCTTTCCATCGGGCTGATTCGTTCAGCCTGATCGTGCGTCGTGCTTTGTGTAGTGTACAGGGGGTAGCGAGGGGCGATCAGCCTCTCACGACCGCCTCCCGATCAGGAATCGTGAGGTCGGGAGTAAATCAAACATGTTTGACTGTCGTGGGCAATCCTAAAAAAAAATCGTGGGGGTGCAATGAGTGAAATGGAGTTCTTTCTGTGAAATTGACAGACCGTAGTAGCCACGTTTGCCCATGTTTTTGTCCAAATACGTCTTTGCCTTTTCTATTTAGCGATTTAAGCACAAAATTGCTCAAATTGCCAAAGCAGAGCGTTTCACTCTAGTGAGCTTTTTATTCCTCTTCTACTCATTTGGCTTCTGGATAGACGAGTCAATGCAGCCCCATCTCACTGCGGAGCTGATTCCGATGTGTTTTTTTTCGACGTACAGTGTGAGCAGGCAGATCACATCAGAGCGTCGGACTGAACATCCACCGTGAGCTGTGAACTCACACTGCATGATGAAACCACAGGGTTTCGTCGTACAGTGCGAGTTGCAGCTGCATGCAACGATTGAAACAATCGCACAGTGTACGCCCAGCTTTACTGTCCAAAAACAAGGCTACTCTACAGTACACAAATATTCCTTGAGCACTAGGACCCAGCAGAAAAACTGAAGCTCGCTTCCCTGAGTTTAGACCACCGGATTGGCTCACCGTCTTTTCTTTTGTGATTTATTGTCACTCCTGAGAAGCTCACCATACAAACATCTGATCTGCCACTGAATCAGGTCTGTGATTGGATGGTGAAACACGCTGAAGTCAGTTATATTAAAAAATAGTTGCATCCATGTCACGGACTGTGGTTTTATCATACATCTTTAATGCTTTTTGTATGTCCAGATTTTTCCTTGTTGTAGAAGAGAAAGTGTTAATATATGGTATATACAGTAGTCTTTTCAGCCAGCTGACGGGCAATGCTTAGCAGAGAACAGGGGGAGGGAAGCCACTGAGTGTCTGTGTGTCTAACGTTGAGCAGTGAAAATATAACTCTGCTTGTTTTATAATGTTTGTAACTAATGTTATTGAAAAAGCAGACATTTCCATTTTATTTTGAATCGGTAATTTTCTATGTAAAATCTGTTTAAAATGATTCCAACTCTCTATGGAGGGAAACAGAAGGCTAGGAAAAGGTTTTCTTATTAGCTTCAACAATAACTGTATTTTATTTATTCATTATAAAAAAAGGGCTTGTTCTGAGCCGTTTCTGTTCCTCTAGTTCTCCTTCCCAGTGTCTTAGAGCTTTGTGCACGCAGTCAACATTTCCAAACCTTGGCAGCTTCGCTTTTTAAAACCTATACGATCCAAAAACGCGTTTCATCGCCGTCTTTAATCAGACATGTTAGACTAAAAGAAGTAGAGATGCCGTTTCCCTTCTGCAATGATGTGCCTGTTGCCGCCCCTCTGGAGGCTTTCTGCAACAAAGATACAAACAAGCATCTTCTGCGCTGTGTTCCTGTCACTTCTCATAACGCCTTTCTGGAAGTAATTTGGATCCGGATCAGCTGCTTCCCAACATCTGACCGCTTTTTACGTCCTAATTCCACAGAGCACTTTTAACAATCTGCAAACATCTGCTGAATGACGGCCATCTTCCACTTCAGATGAAGTTTTCATTCTTTGGCAGGTAGTCTAGTTAAACCTAAAAGGAATCACACTGCTGCTGTGGCTTAAAATGAGTCTGCTGCTGTGCACTGCCGCTCAGCTGCTTGAAAGAATGCTGGTAAATCTTTTTACTTTGGCTGTTTTAAGCCATGTTTTCAGTGATGATCCATCGTTTAAGAAGCT
This sequence comes from Cyprinodon variegatus, assembly GCF_000732505.1. Taxonomy (NCBI): domain Eukaryota; kingdom Metazoa; phylum Chordata; class Actinopteri; order Cyprinodontiformes; family Cyprinodontidae; genus Cyprinodon; species Cyprinodon variegatus. The sequence continues at coordinate 546,699 of NW_015151027.1, read as the reverse complement.
GTTAACCTGCTTATAAAATTTTTTGACCAGAGCAGCAAACTGTACTCTTCCCCATAAACACATGATCTGAACTATTACATTTAGCTACTGTATTTAATTCGGTTTTTAAGCTGCACCGTATTAGAAAAACATGATTATTAAGGTATTTGAAACCAGTTCTCCATTAACCTGGATTTTTTTCTCTCATCCTTTATTTTTTCCATTATTACAACAGAAATAATGAGAACCCCAAACTGTACTTTTGCTGTAATATCTTCGCCACTCATATCTCTTATCAAATGCAGACAGGAAACCCCATCTAGCTAAACAAATGCATTATTAGCATAAGCTGGAATTCAAATCAGTAACCTGATTCCATTTTTTTTTTTCCTTTTTTAATTGCAGTTTTGCACACATCCAAACTGAGCTAACCACAGAAATCAATATTTTATGTAGCTTCAATTAAAACTGTATTTTTTTTAGTTTTATTATAGAGGTGATCAATTTGATCTATAATTTCTCCTAAATGTTTGGGCGCTTTCTGTTTAACCTTAAAAGTTCATCTTTGATCAAAAGAGCATTTTTTTAACTTTAACTGCAGCCAATTAAGGCTTTTCAACTAATAATAGCAGCTCCTCTGGTTATGTCGGTTCATAATGCTAATTATGAACTGACTTGCCCTGAGTAAATAAACAGCTCATTTGTATTTGGCTTCAATAAACAAACCGCAATTTTCTCATAAACTAATATGCTTGCTGTCCATGTTATATTTATTTATTTGTTATGTTCGTATTTCAGCCCTCGGCTGCACTCGCAGCCCGTTATCTCGCTGAGTAGAAGAGTTTGTATGTGTGTTGAGGTGAGAAATTGCAGATTCAGAATAGCTTGTAAAAAGGTCATGTTGGTGAAACCCACTGGAGTTTATTTTTCTTCTCATTAGAACATAAACAATAAACCAGTGAGATGGAAAAAAAACAAACACTTTTTCTTATATAAAGAATAAAATAAGTTATGAGTTTGGTAATGAGGTCAGCTTTATCCTTTTGGGGTGTAATGATTCTTGGCCAATTATAATGTAGTTTTACATCATTGTCAGAGCCTGACCTGCTCTGCAGTGAGGGATCTTGAAGAAGCCGCGTGTGGCGGTGGTTGGCTTCCCTCTGTGCGAGGCTTTCCAGACTAACGTTGAGGACGCTGAGTGGTCGGGAGCTTGGATGAGGTCACAGCCCTCTGCACTTAAATATCAGCGCGTGTCTAACAAGTCAAACAAAAGCCTCAGGAACATTCAGTCGCTTTGGTTGTGGCATCAAAAGACAGAGGATAAAACTGAGTGAGTTATACCAGCAGATTCACCTCACTGTCATCTAGTTTTTATTTATTCTATTTCCATATATTTAAGCTTTTCATCAGAGCAGGTAGTTTAACTTAATGCTCCGTTCTTTTCATATTTTGTTGCACCGGCCTATTGTAGTCCCTGATTTTTCCCGCATTTGCGTCTGCGGTGAAGGTATTTATAGAAAGAAACGAAGGCATTGATAAAGCCTGGCTTGAATAAGCAGCTCGTCTTTCCAGATCAGAAAAATGTTTGTCTTTTCGGCCTGAGTTGATAGTTTCCTCATAGCATACTGAAAGACATTTGCATCACAGTTTTAGCCTTAACCTGTTACTGAAATGCGTCTCAGGGCGTCTTTAGATTATCTGTTTGTTTTGGTTAGAAAATGATAGAAATGTTTGCTTCAGGTGAATCAAAACTCCCCGGGTTGCATAGGACGGGCTTGTTGTGGATTATCTGTGGGAGGTCTGTGTCGGTAAAGGAGTCCGATCAGATCAGCTGTTGCCACAACATGTGTTAACACATGGGAATTTCTGCTGGCCCTGTTTAGCAAGCAGGACCAGATAAGCCACATATTACCGTTAAGCCATTATTCACTACATTTCATTTACTCAATTAGGATTGTTTTAGGTAAATCATTAAAAAACATATTTTGATTTGTTTTTTTCATGCTAATGTAACAGTTACCCAGTGAAACACTTAAAACAATCTTAAATTAATGATTTGATCAAGCCACCAGAAGTCTGAATAAAGCAGCTTCCCAGCTGATTGGTTCTGCTAAATAACCTGCAGGTCAAAAGCTGAACATTTAACCCTTTTTCCTGTTCATTGAATTTTTATAAACTAAGAACATTCACTCTTTTTTCCTCTTTTACTTTTAGCTTGCAAACACATCAACCAATTTCAAGTGCTTTAATCTGACTGTGATGCGTTCAACAGGAGGATGTTGTAACTCCTTCTCTTTTAAAATGATTCAGAGCTTCTACTTCTGTGTCTCACTTGCATATTGAAATTTCCCAAAAATAATTAGTCACATCTCAAAGTCCATATTAGCAAGTCAGATTTTAGATAAAAACAGATTTCGTCATTCAGGTAAATCCTGATGGGTGTTTAAAGATGACTTTTGGAATGTATTGCATACTGTTTTAGCAGATGTGAAACTATTTCACTTATTGGCATATCTTATAACTCCTATATGAAAACGTTTCTCCTTTTAAATCTGTAATAATGGGGGGGCAGAAATAAAAGATTTTCTAGAAGGACAGAAAAAAGAGCAGGTCCCTCTAAACGCATTATTGTTTCATTGCGACATGTCATCATGGGAAATCTTGGGGAGCTTGTTTGTCCTTCCTGAGGCTAAGACAATGGCTTACACTAGAGAAGTGACTATATTGCTTATAACACCTGGGGTGGGGGGACACCATAGGAGATCTCATATATCTGCACTGGGAGGAAAACGCACAATAGGAGCTCTGTTCAGTGAGGTCTAGTCTGTTCGGTGGCACGATATGAGGGATAATAGTCTGTTCAGACAATAAAGAGAACGATCAGCAGTTAAACAAGCTTAGGTTAGAGTCCTGCAACAATATGTCTGCAGAAAACCTAAAATGAAGAATTCGGTTTCCTGCATTTGGTCATAGTTTGGATATTTTGCGGCATGCTACAAAACAAATATATAAAAAAAAGATGGAAGCACTAAAATTTCCACTTTGTGAGAATTTTCTTTCCCTGCTGCTTTTTATGTGCTGTCCTTGGCTGCAGCCTTTCAGTAGCTGCCACTGCTGCCTCAGGCGTTCCCCCTCCAGAGGCTGCTTCACTACCTACTAAAACAGACTCTGTTATCCCTCAGCATCCAGGGTGTGGTCCAGCTTTCCAGCCACACTTCTCCACCTCTCCTGCGCGCTACCTAAGCATTTCTTTCTCTTGCCGGCCTCTGTTGGCCGGAACCTCCCGTGGGAGTTTAGAGGCCTAAATCTGCTGCTGTGTGCCTGACCGCAGCATCCAGTCCGCCGCCGACCTGCCGCTCACTGCGTTGTGTGGGATTGTTAAATACCCGTTCTAAACTGGGTTGTTTTTTTTGTTTTTTTTTTCTCCAATAGCCCTTTAAATCTGCTTTAAGGGTGGATTAGTTTTTTTTTCTATTTGCTAAAAAGTTAGTAAATGATTCAAAAATATTTCATCTTAAGCAAATAAGAAAAATATTGCATTTTAAGCTATGTCCACTATGTCTGTGTTCTTTATGTTACCTGCACTGGATTGATGTATTTTATATAATACAGTTTAGACAGAAGAAAATCTTATTTTTCTCTCAAATCAAACCCAGACCAATTTTAATTGGATTTGTTTTGTTTCTGCAATGTTTTTTTTTTTTTTACCGTAAGTAATTGTGAGGGATTCAGATCTACAGCAAGTTCGGGGAATAAATGTTGCTTCATTCTTTAATTGTCACAGTTCTTCTGCTTTTCAGAGTTTAAGGTTTTAAATACCTGAGCTGAAAATAGTTAATTACATGCAAATTACATCGGAAAACTGTTTTGTTTTGTTTTCTTCTTGGAAAATGTTTTTGATGAGCAACATTACAGCAAAGATCCTCTATGAAGCACGTCATATATGGTGCATGCTGTTTGCATTGGAGCCTGACAGCAGTTGCATTTAAATCATAGCTTAAACAAGACAAAACAAACTAAAAATAATGGCAAAAAAAAAAAAACTAAACTTGAGGCTTTAAGCTCTGAAAAACTGAACCTGAGACAGTTTTGTCCTTTTTTTTGGTGCTCTTTATACAGTTTATAAGATATTATGGTTTAAAATCAATATGAAGCCATGAATCTTATTAAACAGCGTTTAAATGTACCATAATTTATCTTGTTTGCTTAAGAGCAAACCAGTTCAAATCAGTACCTTTTAGATCCTGTTAATCTTAACTAAATATACATATATTGACTACAGTGTCTAAATAGCCCTTATTATTTATAGAGAAATATCTCTAAGATACAATTGAGTTAAAAGAAAGCTGTTATTTTTGGTTCCTTGCTAGTTGTTTTTCCTCCCTCTGATGTTTTGGTTAATATAGAGTCAGAAATATTGTGTCTAAAGCGAGCCATCTATAATCTGTCGGTTAGTTTTATCGCTGCATGGCTTCCTTTCTTCTTTTGTTTCTCTCCAGGTGAGCTGCGACTCTCGCTGCCTTTGACTACCTGTCCACCTGCATGTGCTTTGAGCAGCCTCGGCCTGTTGGAGAGCTGCCGTGCTCGGTGACTGTGCTGCTGTAGGAGAACCCATGGCTTCTGGCCCTCCATCTTCCTCCATAGGCCACAGGCTCAGGCTGCTGGAGCTGCTAATTGGAGCTGCGTTTGTGCTGCTGGTGAGTGGGCTAGGATCGGCTCTGGGTCAGAAGGTCTACACCAACACGTGGGCGGTCCACATACCTGGAGGTCCGGAGGAGGCCGACCGAATTGCTAGGAAACATGGTTTCATAAATCATGGTCATGTAAGTAGTTAGATGCTTTTTTTTAAATATTCAGTTTCGAATTGTAAATGTAACAGGGATATGTTTTCATGTGATGGTCAGAGAGTTTCCATCTGGGTGGAGGTAAGTTACTAGAAGCAGGTTTTGACTATGCAAATAGGGACTCACCTGAAATCTGAAGCTGCTGTACACAGTATCCCATTACTGTGTGGTTAATATCAGCCCCTGTTTGCCATCATTTTTCCAAAAAGCCTTCTCTGCTCTTTCAAAACCTCTCTGAAATATTTATTCATGGTTTTTTTCATAATTTATGCTCATTTTTTTGGCTCAGCTGTGTGGGAGGACAGCACAGTAACATTCTGCCTTTCTGTTTTGACTGTTCTACTTTGAGTCACAGAAACCATAAAATGTTCCTATAGCACTCCTGAACCCCCCTCCCCCCTGGCCATTTTGTGTTTGCATTGAAGTCACCATGCATTGACGTTTCTGTGCAGGTGCTTCATTGTTGAGCGAAGGATATCTCTTACAGGTGTGTCACTGATCTTTGTGTTGGAAGGTTAATTTGGCAGGATTTTCTTCTAATGCACGTCTTTCACAAGAATAGGTGTGTTCTCAGCTTGTTTTTGTTGTAGCGCCTTTGAATGTGAGAAATGCTCACAGGTGAACAGGTTAGACTGTAAGTCTGAAAGTATAACCAGGCTGGAAATCTGGATTTAGGTTTGAAAAAAAAAAGCCAGAAAAACAACAGAATCTTCCAAATTTAGGATTAAAAGGTTAACTTTCTTTTCTGTTTCTTCTTTTATTAGTTCATCAGTTTATATCATAACATCATGAGTGGGATCTGACCTGCCTGTTCGTATGGGAATTATGTTAATTCATCCACATTAGAGGATTTTCAAGCATGGATGGCCTGTTTAATGTCATTCCACAGCGTTTCTGTCAGATTTGATCTCTTTTTTTTTTTGAGCCATTGGGATGCTGACTCATTGTTTTGCTTTGGCCCATGCTCCTGCTCCACAAACACTGTTCCTTTAAGGTTAAGGCCACAGAGTGATGGCCTTAGCGTCCTCCCTCAGGATGTTATGGTAGAGAGTTGCATTTCCTAGAATATGGTTGCCCAGGTCCTGGTGCCGTCGCGCAAGCCCTAACATACTGGACCGTTGGTTTGATTGGATTTTCCTGAATAGCTGTTGTACAAGAATATTGTCCCATAAATTTTTAGATTTTATTCTGACAAGTTTGAGATGAACTAGCAGGTTTTGAAGTTTTTTTTAATTCTCCCACAGATGCCTGTCTCGCCTCGTCTCTCTTTCTTATTTTTGAGTTATTTCTGACCTGCTGTGCTTTAGCTGTTGTTCTTGGTTCTGTTATGACTTTCTGGATCAGCTGTAAATGAGCTTGTGGAGTAATTTTGGTGAAATTGACACTCCCAGGAAGGTTCATGTCTCCAGTTGTTAATAATGGCTCTTGCTGTGCTTCAGCGGAGCGCCAAAGCCTCAGACATGACCTTGTAACACTTTCCAAACTGGTAGAAGACTGTTTTTCTCATCTGTTTTTAAACCTTTATTTTTTTTATCTGGGGCATGTGGTATTGCCTTTTGAGATATTTTACCATACTGTATTTTGTCTGACAGGTTTAAATGATTTTGTTTTGTATTTGGTGTCAAAGTGTGATTTACTTTGTTTTAAAAAAATGTACACAGGGCAAATTATTAGGATTTATTTCCTCTCAACAGATAAATAGTTTAAGAAGTGCTTTTCTGCTGCCATTGACAGTATATTAGTTTGGTGTTTAAGTTAAAGAGCGTGAAACAGCAGAAATGTGTGTAGTTTAATTAATTAATCACTTTGTGTGAATCATAATCCTTTGAGTTTTGCCAATCTTATGAGTTAAAAATATGTATCTTTGTGTTTTTTTTGTTTGTTTTTTTTTTTGAGAAGGTTGTTTTCTGTGCTTAGCTGGTGAAATTAGTGATTATCTCTTCCTGTCTGCGTCGGTGACCTTTTCCTCTTTTTATGACTTCCTGTTGGGCTCCAGTGGAACCTGATCAGCCTGGTTATCATTTCCCATCATCTGCTCCTCCCTTTAAAAACAAATGTTGGGGTAAATTAGTCTAGCCTTTAGGCAGATCTTAGAAGATCCGTTTTTGTTTGTTTTGTTTTTTTCCTCTTCTTGGGAACTGCTGATGATCAAATCAGTGATATTGCCAAATTTGGGTTGTAATGAAAAGCGTCATAGTTTGCATAGATATTTGGTTTGTGTGAGAACAGAACTGACGTTACCTTTTAACAAACACTCTAGGATTTCATTTTCTCTTTTTAAATATGTCACTGTTTGGAGCCATATTCTGCTGATTGCACCAAACTGTCTTTATTAGGTGAACCTTTTTTTTTTTTTTTTGCAAATTAAAACCACAGGAGAATGAGCACCTCTTCATCCAGATGTTCAAAGTCCACGGTGCTACTCCTCCAACAGGCACCGATGGTCTGTGCTGCACCATATGGCCTTACTGGTCACATGGGGAGGATGTTAATTGCCTTCAGTATCATAGCATGAACACTAATGAGCTATCTTATGCACTTAAATCCTTTAACTATGTATTTGCTGCAGAAAGTGGGAACACAAACAAGGCAACTATACCCAGATGTTCAGAAAACTGCTCCCCAGAGGAGTCCGTGTGAAGACTGAACTGACTGGAAACTAGTTTTATGTTTGACCTGATCTGCACTGAGAGTACCTGTGGCTGGCCCTGCCTAATAAAGCTGCATAAACAGGATATCTAGAAGCTGAGTAAAGACTGGAACATGAACTGAAGTGAAAACAGATGGGACCTTTCCCAGTATTGTTGCTGTGTGACTTTGATCTCTTACCTTGCAATACATTTTTTTTTATCTCTGCTAATTAAACCCAGTTAGACTAATCTGCTTTTAAAACGGGAAACTGGGAAAGTCTCGCCCAATAGACGCTCTGCAAATCCAACCTTCCATGACTTGTGAGCTTATGTGTCACCACTATTACCTCATCAAAAGAGCCCCCACAGAGTATCCATATTCAACATAGGAGTAACTACTCATTATCAGGAGAATTGCATATAGATGATATTCCCTGTATAAAATACAGAGCAGAATAAGAATGAAATGAGCAACAAAGCTGAAATAAAGTGTCAGGTTTAATCTGGTTACGCTGATCCCATAAAGTAAAGAGGAGGTTTATATTCACCCCAATTTGACAGCGAAGCAGTATGTTAATTGTCAACTGTGCATTAAAAGAATGATTAAAGTTGTCACCTTGAGCGTTGTAAAACTGATGTGCATTTCCTCTGTTTATGCTGTATTGGCCAAACAATTATACAATGATAAATTGATTGATTATGAGAGCGATTGCTTGATGCACTCTGTTACAGAAGATTTACCTTTCAGGGGGTTGGAACGATACCAGCGTGTCAGTAAACGATTTGAAACAGAAGCATCTGCTCCGTTTGGACGGCTGCTTAGACCTCGGCCTGGTATTGAAGAATGCTCTCTGTTCGTTAATTTTGAAAGGTGAGCTTTATTATCACCAGTGATGGCTTCAATAAAGATCCTCTGATGCTCCGCACTGCCTGGACGGCAAAGCATTTCTGCTCATTGATTGGAATGAAGCCATTAGTTCAGAGATGGGAACAAACAAATCTGTTACGACTTCCTGACCTATGGCTGATTGGAAAGGAAGGTTGAAGTGTCTGAAGGACTGTAGCCTATCTGAGCTGCGGTGTATCTTTCTCTTTGTCTCCTCTGGGTTGTTTGAGAGTCCTGGAGCTGGACAGCAGAGTTAGATCAAAGATCTAGCCTAGGTAAGACTCTTTTTGTTCAACCGTTACTGAACACATGGATTATTTATCTCTAATTCGAGATGCTTTCAGGTGTGGCTGATTCACATACATTTAATTAAAGGGCATTTTCAATTGACAGAGACAAAACAGAGTTCATATTTCAAAACGCCGTTAGCACGGCTGGCGTTACTAAAACACTGGGTGTGTATTAATCAAAGATTGGAAACCTTGCTTTTCAAAAGCTGTATATAAGTATAAAAGGCCTACAAGTATAAAATGGAACATTGGTGTTAGCCTTCCTGTTATCTGTTAAAAGTCTGGCTCTCTTTCAAAACCTGCATGTCTAAGTGCTTTGAAAGTTGTTTTTTTAAATGGCCGCTTATATCTATGCCTTTTCTGGCTTAATTTCTGGACATGTGGCTAACTTTGAGGCTTCTCTAAGTTACAGCATCCTTTATGAGTGCAATCTGGTAGTGCTTAATGGGGTGTAATTACTGATTAGTAAACATTAGTTATTTTTGGGGGGTTCCCACCTGCTGGTTCAATGAGAGATCAGCACTAATTTTTTGTCCTTGCATATGGAAGCTACAGAAATGAATTTTTACTGTTGTTTTATTTTGGTAAGCCTGATGCTAATAACCTCTAACAGAAAGACTCCCTGTCTACTGTTGCATGGCCTGTTTGATCCAACTGAACAAAGTTTTGGCAATTTATAACTTGCAGTTTTAACTTCTGGGGATTTTGTCTTGTGGTTGAAAATTTGTTTTCAAACAAAGATTTGTGTTTTAAAAAATGCATAGTCAAGATTTTACTGAGGAAAGGTCGGCTGCTTTCGAAGTTTTGTCTATAGGATAGTCCTTACTTCAGCTTTTCTATTTCAATATCTAGTATTTGCTAAAAATAAATAAAAAAATCCAGAGCAAATGCATAGCTAAATGTTAATGTAAGAAAATAACATTTAAACAAAAATGTTATCTGAGAAAGAACGGTACCATTAACTTTTAATTCGACTGTATTAATTATGTCCAACATGTTTTTATAGTTTAAATATGTTTAAAAAAAAAAAAAACAGCAAGAAAAAAGTATATTTTAATGTTTTAATGAATTTACTGCTTCTTTCCTCTCAAGTTTCTCTTGTCTGGTAGAATGAATCCATCTTTATCATTGATACGGCATTTAAGGTCAAAATACATTCTAACTCCATTTTGTTTTTCTGTCACTGCTAATCAATAGAGCTGAGCTGGCTGCTGTTAGTAGGTTGTTTGACGATGTGGAAACTCTGAAGCACTGTTGACTGATGGTGCAATGAGGCACCACCTTAATCCTGACAGTTAGTGCACTTCTGGGTCAGAATCCTCCATAATAACCTGCCATTCTCTAACTTGGATTGTCACTCATTTTTTCCTTCAGTCCAACTCCAATGTAGTTGATCTTAAAGAGCAAAACAAATAAAAAATATATAAATGATGGGATATACTTAAAATACCAGGTGTTTTAATGGTAAACAATCAAAATCATCAAGTAATAGACTAAGCTTCCACTTCAGAGTGCTACTTAAAACCCAGGGAATAATTACAACTAAGTTGAAGTCATACAATTAAGAAACAGCTGACTCACACTGCAGTAAAGCAGCTTTAACAACCATCCTGCATCTGCTGATGGTTATTTTGCATTTTATAGGCCTCCTTTTTCTTGCCCACATCATCAGACTTGCGCAGCAGTTAAAGCAGACCTGAAATCGTTGCGCTATTCCTGGTCCGATTGCGCTCCCATTAGGGAGGTATTTAAATAAACAGTGAAATGGGATTTGAAGGAAGCTGTTACTGGTAAGATGGAGGTCAGTAATGAGGACTGACACGAGTGAATGGACGCCGAGGACCATTAGGAGCGAGATCTTCAGTGTGGATGGGATCAAATGCCAAAAGATCAAAAAGGATGATTTAAAAATGAATAAACTGGAGGCAGCGCCACAACAAAAAGATCTGCTTTTTCATTTGAACGGCTTGGCTGCTGCTGAAGCTGCTCCTGTTTCTCTTTGTGGGTTACATGCCTACGCTGAAACATTGTTTTTTTTTGTGGCCTCAGGATTTCAGCATCGTTCTCATCTTGTTTGTGGCACATCAGAGTTTTACTGAAGATGAATGCTTAAATCTGAAACTCTTTTGAGCTCATGTTGAGTGATTAACTGGCCGTTCAGCACAAACTCAGAACGCTGTACCATGCTGTTTATAATGATTGTAATGTGGGAGTGCCGTTCAGTAAGTGACAGAAGCCTCATTTTCCAAGAAACATCTTTTTCTATTGCTTCCTTCTTCCTCCTATTTTGCCAGCATGAACCAGGCGCCCATTTTTAAGAACAGCTCAACCATATCAGAGCTTTACTTCTCATATAACATTTTAAAAATGCACCTTTCTGTGAAGGATCCTTGGAGTCTTGAGCTATACTGCTAAGAGATGCCCAAAGACTCCTGAGGCAGAGGACCACAGACTCAATACATTTTATAGGTGGTACATTGTTGCCAGAGTTTCAAATAATAGGTTTTATTTTGATCAGAGTAAACCCTAAAGATATGTATGCACCAAACCTGAGTTTTGCAGCTGTGGTGAAGAGTATCCATATAGAACCACATTTTCTTTTATTTTGTTTGAGAGACACTTTTTTTTTTTTTTATTCATTTAATTTTTTTAGACTTTTGCCCTCAGCTGATGTCATTTTCTCAAGGTGATGTCACAATAACCAGGAAGCCAACACCAACAAATCAGATGTAGTAACCCAGTTTGAACCTTAGGAGGGCGCCAAACAGACAGTTTTAGACACTAAAGCAGGATTGCAAGTATTTTAGGATGGGTCTATTCTTTAAGAAAGCATTCTGTGGGTTTTCAGAATGAAAAGGAAAAGGCTGATTTCACTCGAGTTTGCGTTTGATTTTGACGTTTCTTTTTCTTATTTAAAAGCAGCCTTTTCTGTGTTCACTTCAAACTTAGCAGCGCTTCTCTAAAGCCTGTAGCTTCCCTTCAGTTGAACATGGACTTCAGACGCTGGCAGCAGATAATAACCTGTATTCATACAGCAATCTATTTAAAAAGTTGCTTCTTACTCCAGGGCTTTGCCTGTAAGGGAGGATTGTGTTTGGGACACTGTGCCCTCACTGTACCCCATGCCACCATGTTGGACCAGTTCTGCTAACAAATGTGCTCATTTCCTCCTTCCTTCTCAAGGAAGCATTTTTTTTTTATAACAATCATTAATATTCCGTGACACGAGATTAAAGAACTGAGCAGAAGGGGCAAACACAGTGCAAGTTCTGATAAAGTAGATGAGATCTGTGGGATCTCTAAGTCATGACACAGCAGCACACTTAAGGGCAGCCTTCTTCAGAACTTTCCTTTTATCTATACCCTCCATTCTCCAAGCTAAAAAAGAGACGTCACAACTTTTAATCTTTACTCTCTGCACAACTGATACTTTCCTTTAATTTTAACAGCTTGTTCAAAGTGCACCCCTTTCCCTTTGGGGCTGTTGCAATCTACCCCACTAACTAATTTATACAGACACAATCCATCATTGACTGTATTTACATGCAGAAAAAAAGTGGGAAGCCTTCTGTGCAGATTTCCACTCTGCCTCTTATTGACACTGTCAGCTGTGTATCAGGGTTTCATGTAGATGTCGCTCTAATTTAGGAGGAATTTTGGTGCAATCTGAAGTATTTCCATCTGTGTGAGGCTGAAAGTCAGATATTCATACCAGCGCAGCTTGGAGACCCACAAGCATTCAGCAGTGGTGGAAAAAAAAAAGCAGCGTTTACTTCATCTCTGATTGTTGATAGTGACTCCTACAGTAATATAATATTAGATTAGACACAATGAATGCAATTTTAGATATGAAACTCTTATCTGAGGATTACTACAGCTTTGCTCATAAACAATATAAAAGATTAGGAGCTGCATCAATGCATGTATTTATTCAGTTATACAAAGTGTTTTCCTGTATCTGAGTGTTGGCTCTGATTTTGCTTAAAGGAGCAAAAACAAATTTCCCAAATTAGTTTGCTGCAATGTTGCATTATATTTTTATTTAGCAATCAATCCATCTCCACCCAGCTTACAGTGTTGTAAGATGTTCTTATATGAATTTAGACATGTCTAATCTTTGTTAGTTGAGGCTTATTGCTCTAATCGTTGATTTGGGAAATGCTAATGCAGCCCAGACGGAGCTGGCATCGTTTACTTCTGTGAAGATGTTGGTCACAGAGATGGAAAAATGGCCCAAGCAGGACAGAGAGTCCAAGCTTACAGGAAACGTATGTTTATGATTAGATTACGCATGATTTATCTGCATTAGCATGGACAGTTGCCGACCTCTGTCATTTTTAAACGCATCTGTGTCGGTCCGATAAATGAAACTAGAACAACCCGTGTTTATTTTCATTTAATTAAGCAGAGAAGTCAAAACAGCACTGTGGGCAGCTTTTCACTGTGTCAGTTGGTGAACGTCGGTTTCTGTATCCCTGAAACCCCTGGCAGTGTTTGATATGATTAGAAAAGTTGGACCATTGAGTTCAATGTTGGACGTTTTAATATTTCATGTTGGGGGACCCAGCGAGTGCCCTACTCACGTAGGCTAATGGTCCTTGACGAAGCCGTCTGGGCTTTAGCTTCAGAACTCAGAACTTTTGCTGCATTTCTCTTTTTTTCTCTCTCTGCTGCTCTCTTGTCAGAAACTCTGTGACTGAAAATTCATTCTCACTGTGCTTTCAAACTCTTCCTTTGTTGTCTGTCGATCTTTCTCACTTTCTTTCTTTTTTTCATTCTGAATGCTTCTGATTAAATGATTTAAAAGTAGCCAGGGCTTCTCTGCGGCTTCGTAACCCTGTTTTCTGTCGGCTTGTGAAGTCTTTCAAGAATTCATCATTTTAGTCTCACATTTGACCTTACCATACATTAATATTAACTTATCAATCTCATGAGCTTGATGAAGATATTTGCTGTAAAAGTCGTTTTAACAAGATGTGATGATGATGGAAGAAGAAGCAGCCCGCTGAGCGCTGATTGGAGCTGCTCCGCATGACTTGTACCGTCCTACGTGGGTGGGTCCTGTTTTGTGATCACTATAACTAAACACAGCCTCTTTTTAAGACACAGGACCCCAGCAGCTTCATTAACAGCTCACAATCGAGTCTACAGCTCCTTGCGATTTCCTCCATGTCGTCTCTCCTAATGACGCAGGAACGTTTGAGCCCACTCTGTAGCGGAGTGTGAAATAAACTCTTAAATCCTCCCAAAAACAGAGGAAATCACCGTTACCTTCACGATCTGGATTCGATCGTGCCGTTGAGTCGACTTAAAAGATGCAGGGCTTGTTAAAGACAATTCAGGAAGGAGTTATGCTTGAAAATAAATTAATTTTTAGACGGTTTTAGCTTTGTCAATAGGGTGGGACTATAATTATATCTATAAAACAAGTGTGTATGCGCTAATGTAAACTTATAAAGAGATGTAAACTGCAGAGGGACAGCCCATTTAATAAATGTGGCCGGATCATATAAAATTGCCGCTAAGCAAAAACATCCCTAAATCATCCTGAAGGTGATAAATGCCTCGCTATCGCGCATTAAATAACAGGGCTCTGGGCAGTCAGGTTTCCTGTAGATGATCCTATCCGGCTGCCGTCAAAGCATCACTCACCCTATTCATCATAGATACAATATGATCCCCCCCCCCCCTCCCTGAAGGCCTCTCCAGGGCCCTCAAGTCAAACACACTAACCCTTACAGATTGCCGCTCCTAAATATTTCAATTCGTTTAAGCATGTTTTGTAAGATGGTTTGCTCTTTGCAATATCTTCATTAATCTTTAACACACCGGGCTGTGCTGTGACTCTGTCCTACTTGAGATGGGGGGGGGGGGGGGGGGCGTGCTCCAGAACGCAGTTAGCATAGCATGTCCCGTAGAGATGTTGCCGCTTTGAAGTTGGGTAATGAATGCTGCTGAATCTGAGTTGCTGTCAAAGTTGTTGGGGTTGGCCCCTTGTTGGGAACAGACAACTGTTTTTATCCAGGGAGGAGGGGGATTGTTAGCAATGCTGGGCTAGTTTATTAGTGACAGAATGGTGCGAATACCCTCCAGTTTATAGCGTCTCCTCTTGGTACTTGCTGCTGTCAATGAGTGAGCATCCTTTTATCCGCTGCTGTGGTTCTCTTTTTCATCAACCCCCCCAGTTCTCACTTTATGTCAGTGCAGCTGCTCCTCTTTGGAAGTTAATGAACTTCACAGTTGACTCATCTCCTTCCGTCTGTTAAAGAAAAGGACAAACTTTACGGCTGATGGCTCCAAAATAAACCCTTAATCCATGATTATCCAAATAATAGAGAACTGTTGTTGCAGTGGAAGTGACGCCAGGAGGAAACTGTTTGGGGGGGGGGTCTCTAGATATATTGATTCATAGGGAAAAGCATTTCCTGTATTAATGAAATAGTGGTAGAAAAATAATTCATTGCAGCACTTATAATAGGAATTTTTTTCCCCATGGAATGTTTAATTTCCAAACCCGTTTTCAGCAGGTCAAACACTGAAAAATACATACATTTTCCCTAATCATAACATGCAATGAAATTGAGAGTCCCTGCTTTATCTTTTTTCCAAATGCATCAATCTACTGCACGAGCTTTGCAGTCGCTGAAAAGAAACCTGCTGCACGTTTTTATGTTTTATGTGTTGCACTTGCTAGAAAGCAAAAGTTAAAATCAGCAGCACAGAGACCTCTAAGAAAAGTGGACAATCTGTATCTGCCTGAAAAAAAAATCCGGGTCAAATTCAGCTCTGCAGAGAAAAAGAGGGAATTTATTTACTGCAGTTTCTACAGCGAGCAACAAATTGCTACTGGTCTGCTCATAAATTTGCATGAGCTCATCTCAGACCAGGGTGATCTTGTAGCACTCCAGATGTTGATGCTAAGGGTTACAAATCACTTCTTTCTTTTTTTTAGGCAGCAAAGCTACATTTGTTTTTCCAACCAAATCAATAAAACATTTTTTTTTTTTTGAGAAATGCACAAATTGCTTTTTACACCTAAAGTGATGATGGATGCAGCTACATCTGGCTGAACTGCTTTAATGTCTTTAGAGCTGCAAGACGCATCGCATCTGAATCCTCAGGATTTCTAAAAATATATATTTGTATATATCAATATGATATAAAAGATTAATTATGTGTTTAAATAAATCCCACAGATGATGGAAGAGAGTGTTGTTATTTTCTAAAGGACTCAAATAACAGGAATATGTCTGTAGAGACAAAAAAAACAACAGAAAACTAAAACTCCAAAGACGTAGATGAAAAGAAGAATAGCAGGATGGTCAGTGGGAGGTAATCTCTCACCCGTAGCAAAGCAGTGAACCACCCATATTGCCAGGGGTCCTGGGAACTGCAGCAGCACCACTCACTCGTTTTTCTGCTCTCCCACAGCGGAGTGATGGGGGCTGGGATGGAGCCCAACCACACGCAGGTCACAGAGCCTATAACAAGAGCCAGATGTGCAGGAGAGACATGAAAACTCTTGGACAGGAATCCTTTACCTTTTTAAATTCGAGCCCACTCACATGTGTGCACATGCTCCCCCCGTCAGTTGGGAGATTAAGTATTTGAAGAATGTTAGGACAGTAATGGAAAAAGCAGTTTTGTTTGATTTCTTCTGTTCTTTTTTTTTCCATTTTTCTGTTTCTGTTTTTGACAGCTCTTAGATGACATGATTAGCAGATTTAATCAAAAGAAAAAAACGAGAGCTCTGGCTGGTTGAGGGAAAAAAATGCTCGTTATTTGAAGCCCCTGGAGTTTTAAAGTGTTTGAAGGAGGCAGATTCATGTGATTCCTATTTACTATAAATGTTGGTTGGTGGGGTGGGTTGACACACCCCTTTAAGGAAGGAAATTACTTCATGGCGCCTATAACAAAGCTCTCGTCCAACTGTTAAAAGATAAGGCTGTTGAAGGCCCAGGTGTGAACATGTTTGCGACTAAAAATCTACATTCTTGTGAAATGATTTCATGAAAGCTTCTCTGATAGTTGGTCTTTACATTTCTTTATAAAGCTACATCTGTCTTGTCCCTTCAGCTGAATTAGTGAAGCAGCTGGGAGCTCATTTAAAGGGAACTTACATCGATCCGTCTGTAAAAGTTGTTGGTTTTTGGCTCACATTTCGTGTCACGGAGCAGGCGACCAGAACAGGCTGCTCTGCTGTGTCAGACTGCCGTGTCCTTTATTAACACAGGCCTCTTTCCCTCATGTTTGTTGATGTGGCACACATGCAAGCTGACCCAGCGTGGGGAGGGGGCGTCTCTGGCAAAACCTGAAAAGCGTAAAGACCTACAGATAAGGTTTTTTTTTTTTTTTTTTTCAACAATGAAAACAAGGAGGTAAGCGTTAAAAAGCTTTTAAGGAGCCTAATGGAGGCAGGAATGTGCCATAGGGGTGGAGCTTTATTTATTTTTTCATTTTCAGCAGGGGCCGGGTCCAATTGTAACAGTTTGAGCTGTTTGGACGTGCCACGGTGTAACTGAAACGCAGGTATTAGGTTTCAGATCAGATATCGTTTTGTCAGTTTCACACAGCTGCTGGTTTCTGTCTTCATAAACACAAAGAGGAAGAAGCTAGTTAATATTTGATCTTCCTGTTGTGCTTCTATAAACACAACAAATAAAAACATACACTGTTTTTTTTTTTCTTTTTCTTCAGAGGTTTAAGTCTTTTGTTGGTGCCGTGTTACCTGTTTAGTGTTCAGTAACTGTCACTACATGCCACTTGTCAAAACAAGAAAAAAAGGTTGTTTCTTTTTGAATTTTTTTCCACCCCCTACCCCACACAAACACACAGGTTTGTGTTTATATCCACATTAAGACTTTCCATTTACTGCTTTCATGTCTAGCCGTGACTTGAACCAAACCATAACTATGACCAGTAGATTCTTGACCCTAAGCTTAACCTAAAGTGAATTACCACCATATTTCTAAACAGACTCCCTAATATTAAAACCTGGGGATCCAACGTGTTAGGACCAGGCTTTGGTCCTCACAAGGTCTGCTGGTCCTCAGAAGGTTAGTAAATAAACAAAACGGCCCTAAATTGAGAACATAAACAAGTAGACACAGACACACACACACACACACACACAGTACTCCATTCTGAGTTTGTGCGTGTTTGCTGTTTGAGCATTTCCAGTAACTCACCAGTTCCTTGCCAACTTGGCAGAAATGTTGTGTAAATGTGCTGGAGATAAAATGTATTTTTCCCCATATCTCCAGGAAATGCACTGTTTATATTTCCAAATAGTCATTTCATCTGCTTTATTGAAGCAACAGGATCTTTGTCTCTCTTCGCTTTTAATCCAAACCTCTTTACAGTTGGCTCGCTCCGGCCCAAAAGATGAGTGACCCCAGATGCAAAGGCGTGCTGCTCCTTTCTAGATCTGCCATCTGCTTTGCAAAGGAAGTGAAGTTTATCAGATGTGTGTAGAGCATTGGTTGTTTTTACGGGTGTTGAAGGGTTCATGAATATTTTATTGCTGATGTAAGCTTTGCATCAGTGAGTTACGGGCCTTCCGCAGCCCCTCACCTCATCACATGTTTGTGAAATTGAATCCCTGGATGCCTGCTATCTGCTTTATTATCTATGATGGTTATGCTGACTGAAGCCATGCTGACTAAATTGAATGCTTCATGCATTTGCTTTTTTTTTAAACTCTGGGAGTGTGCTGCTCTGTTGTTGAATCCCTAATAATAGTTTTATTTAAATATAAGCGTCTTGGCTGCTAGTTGCAATGCCAGAGGCCTTTTTATCTTATTCAAACCCTAAAACACATCATTTTATGTTCATATTTCATACAGTTTATAAACTATAATAAATACTGAAGCGAATAGATAAATCAGTCACATTCTCTAGCAAACAAAGCTTTTTGAAAGTAATGAACAAACTGTGTAAAATGAGGTCCAAGCATGAGACTGTCTAGGAAAAGGCTCAAACTGATTTTCTTCAGATATCAGTCGGCAGAAGAGCAGCAAAAAAGCAGTAAAAAAGTCTTTACATGAGTGTATACATATTTTTGCAATAGCTGTGGTCGCGTGGGCTTTGGGTAATAATTGTCTGAACAATGTGTGTAGGTACGTGTAAAGGCCAATTTATACTTCTGACGCATAGCCTCTGCAACTGTGACCACGCCCCCCGCGCAGAGGCTCTGCAACCGTCGTTGCGCACCTCAAAACAATCCTGACTACATGTGTGACGGTCGCAAACAGACAAAATGCGCGGACAAAAATCAGCTGTGATTGGTCCTTGGTATGCCTTTCAGGCTGTGTGGTCGTCCTTCTAGATTCGGGTCCTGGGGCGCGCCATTTTTAAAAACCGAGGAGTAATAACAACAATGGATAACCATGACGAAAGGTTGATCGAGGAGGTTCGGAAGTACAACCACTTGTACAATGCCTCAGACATGTTGTTTTGGAAAATAAACACTCCTGCCGAGTGGTAGCATCATAGTGACTATTTAGGTTTTCACAGAGCTTTTCTCACATGTGTGCAAATAAGGAGATAAATGTGTTTAAAAGCACACTTTTAGCAAAAGTTGCACTCATTAAAAGTCAGTGTATTGGCCTACTTTTAGTGGAGTATTTTGAATTTCAGTATAACTAGTGTTTGTGCTGAAATGCCTCCTGGGTGAGGGAGCCCAGATATTCAAATGGTTTGTTGGTTAATAAAAAAAAAGGTTAATTTGAAGATGATTTAAATGTGTAATAGACTGAGACCAAACTTAGGATTTTACAAATATACAATACTTAACTTTGAAACCCCATGAAGAAGATTTTTTTAAATGCTTTTTTATCCTAGTTGACATGACTCAGATTTTTTTCCTTCGGAATTTCTGAAAGACTATGCTTTAAAAAGAAAACACAGTTTTTTTTAGATGTTTAAGCTGGTAAACAACTTTAAACTTTAATTTTCAAGTTTGGCATTTCATTGACATTGCAAATGACATTCTGTTTGCAAACTGTTTAAAAATGCCTTTATTATGTACTTTTCTTTTTTATTTTTTTTCTCTCCATCTGCCATACAGTACATGTTCAGTAATTCCTAATTGAACAGCGGTCTGGTTGAAAATTGGCCCAGTTCAATAAAAACCTGCTCTGCAGAAACTAAATAGTGCTACTGTAATGATTTATTCTGTCAAATTTTTGACTTAATTTTAAAAAAAGCTCAGTTATAAAGGAAGGTTTTCTACAGCTGCCAGTTTGAAGTTCTTAGCATTTTTTTTTTCTCATTTGAACTGATTTTCCAAGAAGTTAACAGTTTAAAGATAAAAAAGAAGTATTTTTATTCATTATTTGCAGCTATGGAGTTGATACATACTTCCAATTTAAATTACATTGTTTTTCTACCCTGACCCTTAAAGATTCTTGCCAAAGCAAGTCGTTTCCCATTAAATTTGAACGCATAACCAAGAATGAAACATACCCTCCTGGTGGTTTGATTAAAGCTCCAGGAACATTTCCTTCCCCCTCATATTTAATGCTCTTTGTCATTTGGTTACATTTTTGAAGACCCTGGTTTTGCTGCACTGCTTTATAACTGCAGCACAGGACTATCATTTTAATATAGAACAGCTTTTTTCTATCCTTGCTGATTTGAGAATGTGAATACGGCTCTGATGATGAAAGAATGTTAGGATTCCAGCTGTATTTATGGAAATATGCTGAAAACCAGCTGCTTGGTAAACAGAATTTGCTCAGGGAGAAGGGCCCATCTGCTGGGATCTGTTTCTCTGAAAGCCTCTTCAGTTTAGGGAATGCTTTCCCATTTTGTGGACAGGATAGTCTGTGAGGGCCATAGTAGCTGAGTCTCGGCGGTTCCGTCTCTCTCCCAGGGCAGTGTTCCAGGGTAATTCGCCTCTCGCTGCCTTCTTTCTGTGGATTTACTCCTGTTTGCAGGTTTCCTTGAATCCAGTGCTGCCGTCTCCTTCTCCAAACCTTTCAGATGTACAAAATACACTAGGAGAACTACAATTATGGTATATTTGAAATAACCGAGTCCAGAGCTGAGCTTTGGGGGAATTTTCCCAACAAGTGGGTTCAGTGTTTAGTCCACAGAAAACTGTCTGCCTCCCATTGCTTTCCAGACCTTTTATTATCTCTACATGGCACTAATCAGACTTGTTCGTTTATTTTGAGACTATTTCCCATCATCCTTGTTGTTATTCTTTATAGTAACCTCAGACGCTGCTGTAACTTGTTTTTTTTACCCTGTCGTCCCAATTACTCACTGAAAGGAAAATTACTGGAAACCTTTTACTGGTTCCTTGGACTGGTTGCAAGGAACTGAGACACAATTCTACTGAATGGTGCAATCAGTAGACACTTGAAAGTATACACCAATTATTCTAAAGAAAAATAAATCAAGTGTGGCATCAAAGCTCAGGGAGCAGCTCTATCACATTGATTAAAGGCCGTCAATATAAGACAATGCCAGCAGTGTTAACAGCTCCAGGAAGCTGTTGTGGTCAGCTTTCCTGCTATTGTCTGAGCCGCCCTGCAGCCGTGTGGTTCCACCACCACAATCCAGCTTTAGTGACTTGCATTTGGACTGAGTTGGTCTTCTGCAAACCTCAGACTGGGCTAGACTCTGTAAAGAATGTCTCTGCCTTAGTAGTTTAAACTGAAATGCCACCAGAAGTCCAGCAGAGTCAGACAGAAGCGCCACACGCATATTTAACTCATTAGTAAGGTCAAGGTATTGTATCACTTGCCTCTAAAACCAACATGTGACATCTGGTTACATAAACAGGCGACTACTTTTACTGTGCATTTTTTTTTTTTTAAATGCACAGTAAAGTTATTGTTATAAATCATTTTACTTTCTTTACCATCCTTATTAGACCAATCCAGTATTCTTGGTTTGAGTCAATCTAATCTTTTCTAGTTTGTTTAGCTTGTTTCTCTGTTTTTAATTTGACTCAAATGTAGCCATGAATTTAAGTTGTATTAACTACTTTTTTATACAAAGGATTTCAGTTCATTTGATTAGCAGTGTAATTGGAATTGTTGGAAAAAAGATACACAAAATTTAACCAGACTTCATTAAAAAGCAATTCATTTAGGCGTAGTAAATGAATTGAATAAACCTACAAACTTGTTTTGACCGAAACCAATATTTGAATTGGAAAAACAATATTGCCCATAACATCTGTAGACCTGGGCAATCATCTTAATTGCTCAGCACTGGGGTTTCCATGTTTTTTTTTTTATTCAACAATGAAACCTAAGACTTATTCATAGGCCCAGTCACTGGTTGAGTTTTTGTTTTTAACTCATAAAAAACATTTATCTAAATCTTAAAGTAAAATCCAACTTCAGTAAAATCAATGATTCCCAGGAAATTAATTTAAGTAGTAACATAAACATTGCTTTTGGAGACGTTACAGAGGAAAGCAGCCTAAGTCTATCATGACTAGCTGTTTAGTACAATTGAGGGTGAAGTCGCAAAGAGTCATTTCCAATGATCCGCCAAATACATGGAAGCAGGTTCAGCCCTAACAAGTTATGCAATATAACCCAAAAAAATGGTTACGAAACAGAAAATGAATATAAACTAAAAAAAAAATAAAAATATCAATATAGATAGAGAATATATTGCTACCTTATAATAATGCAGGATTGTTTTATTTTACTCAAGTTTATCTCATACTCTTCAATGTTGAGTTGGAAATAAAAAGTGTGACATGTTTTGGCAAGTTTTGCCAGCTGTTGACTTTAACCAGCTTTAGCTATAAGAACTGTCTGTATGCAACCCAGCTAACAACGTCGAAGATTAATGTATGTATATGATGTGTATGTAAATAATTTTACTGTCCCACAATGGGAATTGTTTGTTGTCTGCATTTTATCCCATCCCCTTTGGGAGCAGTGGGCTGCCTTTGTGCAGCGCTCAGGGAGCAGTCAGGGGTCGGGGTTTTGCTCTGGAACCAAGAGTGCAGGCTGTGGTGATCGAATCAGGTACTGGCAACCTTCTTAGAGCACAAGCACACTGCTCTACCCACTAGGCCAACACTCCTCCCACACAGATATGTGACAGTTTGTTTAAATATGGGAGAATCTATTGTATCATCTCATAAAAACACAATATTTTAAGGTGTAAAAATCCTCTTTTGGTTGATCAAAGTTAAGAGTCTTGCTAGAATTGATGAGACATCACTAAAATTAATGAGCTCACACAAATGAGGGTTTGGTACGTGATTGAGGCTTAACAGGTGCTGTAGCTAGAGAGTGATGAAGCTGTCAGCCTGTCTGCTTGAACACCCCTGCAGTGTCTGGAGTTACAGCACCACAGGTGAATGCAGCTGAGTGGGTGAGCAGTCCCCATCCCTCCATTCACACTGAGCCCTGATGGCACTCTCACCAGCACACCTGGTCCCTCCCCACCTCCCCTCTGAGTCTTTTGTGGACAACTTTTATGCTGATGAAATCAGCAGCCGGTTAGGACGCAGTGTGTCTGTTTCTGCCTTAACTTTAAGATGATTGAGCTCATTTATTCTGTGATTCTTCCCTTTTTCTACCACCTGGCTGACTCCGTGCTCACCAGCTTTTTTTTTTGTTTTGTTTTATTGCAACCATTGCAGACCAGATGGATAATTACATGTTTACAAAGGTATAGGTCACCTGCAACAGCCTGGGGCATCGACAGTGGCAGCCTTTTGTGTGTGTGAGGGTGTTCGACTTGTCACAGTTGAGCCCCTCCTTCATGCACGAAGCCTAGAACACGCGTTTACATTCTGCGACTTCAGTATCAGATGTGTTCATTGAAGGGTTCAAAGATGGGAAAGCGACACAGCTGCATGAGCTACAGGAGAGTCAAGCTTTTGATTTTGATTTGCTATTCAGTTATGCGTTTGTCTGAGGTCTATCGACGCCGTGTCAAACACTCCTCTGGGGAAAAGTAAAGGATCTGCAGTGTGAACTGATGCTGCTGTAATGTCAATACCACTATGTAGACGTTGTGGCTGTGTGGGCTTTCGCCTGCTCGCTCCCTCTCCTGCTGTAAGCTCATACAGAGAAGGAGGCAAGGGTGAAAAATGGCTTTGAATATGTGTGCAGAGACGATGCTTCATTAGGGAGCCAGCCGGGGAATACAGCAGCTTCTTTCAGCCGTCCAGTGGAGAGCTGTGGCCTAAATGAAAGGTTAATGGTTACAGGATCTTAAAGCTGCAGTTTAGGGTGCCAGTGGTGGGAAAGAAGCAGATGGAAACAATCTACATAGATAAGTTTCTTTATTTTAACATATTAGTTGAGGAATTGAGCCTCTCCCAAGCCCATAAACACACAGGCGATGAGGTAAATGTGATAAAGTGACTCGTTTTAGTGTTGCCACTCTTTGCTTGCAGTCTGTGAAGCCATGTGGATGTTGAAGTTAACCAACAGAGCATAAATAGGATGCTTATAATTGCTTCACGTAATTTATCTTGTATGCACAACCCTCTACACCCACTGGCGCTGTGTAACTTAAATAGTGTCGCTGTTTGGCTTTTCTCCTTTGTTTTCTGTGCTCTGTGTTGCATAGAAGATTTGGAGCTGTGCACTGCTTAATAACTTACCCTTCTCAGGAACAAGTGTGTGATGGATACCATTCCTAGACCAGACCGAATGCAGCTTTATTTGACAAGGAGCTGAAATAAAGGCAGCCATGTCATATCATTTTAATGTTCCATGACAAGGCATTGACTGCTTTCCCTTGGCATAATGTAGCCGAGGTGCAGGTTGTTTTCTGCACTTCGCTGTCTGCTATGAATAAATCAGCCAAGTGGCTGCATGCAACATTTTTCCCCTCTATTGCTGAGTTATTTGGCTGAAGGACCCCATTTGTTTATTTGCTGAGGGAATACAGATTATGGGTAATTTTATTCATTGCCAGTCACTCACTAAACCTAACTTAGAAAGTTAACTCAGCAAAGGATGCATATGATTTTTATGTCCCTTTCCAAAGCTCCTTTAAAAAAAAAAAAAAAAAAAAAAAACTTAATGATCCAAGTTTTCAGACTTCCTTGCTGCATTCTATAATTTCACTTCCAGTCATTTTCCACAGAAATTCACAGCTTTCCTATTAGTAGTTATTTTCTAATCAACACATATCAACATTAGCCAAGCATCAAATGCATATTTTGGTGACTGGATTTAAACTATATATTTTTTACTACCCTGTGCACCCAGAATTAGAAACAAATATGGATTTTGCAGCATTTATCGCTACTTTCCAGTTCTTTTGTTTGCTTTTCTACCTCTTATGTTTTTATTTGCTTTTATTGTACTGTTTAATTTGTGTAAAGCACTTTCAATAAGTTTACCTTAATCTACTTATCAGATGCCATCAGAGCAGCGCTTTCATATAGATCTGTCAATTTTCACAACTATGGGTTACTGTGGTGGCCAGGGTTTATTGAAACCCAGTCCTGGCCCAGTATCATATTCCCACATAGTTATAACTTTGAAGCAAAACATTATATTACAGTATTTACCCAAAAAACAAGCTACAATAAAGACTGTTTTATAATATGGTGGCATTAATTTCATTTAAAACTTCATAAAAACAATAAATGGAAGTAGGTGGAAATGATGTTTTCCTGGACATTACCTATCCTATTGTCCGAAGGTTTTTTGTTTACTTACGGTACTTACTTTTGTATCTCCTAGTTTTCTTTCCTCCTTCCTCCCTTCCTGTCAGCCCTATTTTCCAACACAGAAGACCTTCTACCTTAAGAGTGGGGTGTCAAACATCCATTATGGCTATGTTCACACTGCAGCCTGAAGTGACCTAAATCCGATTTTTTTTTTGCCCACATGCGACCTGGATCTGATCTTTTCATGGCAGTCTGAACAACACAGATCCGATTTTTTTCAATTCGACCCAGGCCACTTGGCTATGTGGTCCTGAATCCGATACGAATCTGATCTTTTCAAATGCGACCTGTGTCCGAACGGCCAGGTCGGATTCATCCGACCTGAACGTCATTAATACCCGACATAGGTCACCGCAGAAGCAGCAAGAAAAACAGCAACCATGGCAGATGATGATGCGGAGAGCAGTATTTATGTTTAAACAAATTGAAAAGAATGAGTTTTTATAGTTGGAAAAGACCGCTTGATGCACGCCGGCACTACCATCCATGTTTACGCGCTGGCCTGTGACGTCATGGCGTCCTCTACTGCGTATACGGGACACTTGCGTTGTACGACTGCAGTTCACACAGGAGATCACATACAAGTCGCATATATTTGGAAATATGAACGTCAACGCAAAAAAAAT
Source organism: Cyprinodon variegatus (assembly GCF_000732505.1). Classification (NCBI taxonomy): domain Eukaryota; kingdom Metazoa; phylum Chordata; class Actinopteri; order Cyprinodontiformes; family Cyprinodontidae; genus Cyprinodon; species Cyprinodon variegatus. Next base: position 520,769 of record NW_015151027.1, on the reverse strand, counting down.
TGCATTTTGCAAAAAATCAGAATTGAGCATCAAGGCCTGCAGTGTGAACGTAGCCTATGAAACTTTGTTTGATATCTTATTAAAAACACTTAAAAAAAATTAGAAGGGGTATGATTGTTTTGTTTGTAATATACTGATAAATAAGGAGTCTAATAATTGCTTCAAAGGAAACTAAACGCTGATTTATACTGAGAAACCAGATCGTCTGCGCGTGTGTCTCAGTTAACGCAGATATCCACTTCCACAGACACTCTGGTGCACCTCTCCAAAATTGTAGGTGACCGCAGACAGGAGGCCTCTGATTGGTCAAATCTACATCCGCTCTACACTATGCGTATTTCCTGTTCGGTACCTTGCCGGCTTGTTTTGTTTGTATGACCGCCATTGTCAAAAATGGCTGAAGATGGACCAATAAAATAAAAATATCTGTGTCCTACCTGCGACGAGCTCACTGCGACACACTGCTGCGGGAGTATAACCAGCCCTTAAGAAAGTGATTTCCAGATCAGGTCTTTGGGTCACATATGTTTACCCTCCCAGCTTCATCTGTTACTCTGCACAATGAATCATGTTTGATTGATTGGGCAATGGAGCTAGCTGCTAATCTCTCATCTCTAATCTGGTTGTTTATTGAAGTTATAAAGCCACACCCAGTCTGAGATATTATGTTGAGTCCAGTGATATCAAATCTTCATTTTAGATTTAAAAACAGTGCAGAAATGCCTTATCTTATCCACTCGGCCTCAGTGGGCCAAACCTGTTCTGTGTGTAACAAGCTTGGCCCGTAATCTCTTTGAGATTTATCAAGGAAATGAACGTTTTTACTTACAGGATGTGCTCTGCTTTCCTTTAACAGATAAATAACGGAAATACTCCCAGACGTGGTCTCTGGCCGTTTCCCAGGTAGCGTTTAGTTGTGGAGCAGGTGATTTATGGGAAACTTCAGAGCCAGAGCGCAGCTTAAGAAATGTAGGGGGAAGAATCGCTGTTGCTGTACATTTATACACTGCTCCTGATGTTCAGTGGGGTGGAGGGGTCATACTGTACAGTTTTAGGAGTGACGGCTAACAGGGAAATGTTTGTCCTCATTTTTTTTAACTCTATTTTTGCCTGTCATTTTTTTTTTTTTTAGAAAAGATTTTAGCAAGGGAAGACGGTGTGTGTGGTTTGAATTGTGTTTGACAGTGCCCATTATTGCATCAGATGGATGCTTTGGAGGGAGCAGCCGGAGGATTTTTGTCTAAATTAGCATCTTCGTGATAACATTATTGATGCGGCCTGAGCCTGTAGCGCTCCCCCAGACAAGAGCATGTCTCAACACCAAATTAATGACGGATGAGACTTCCAGCTGTTCGGACGGGAAAAAATGCGTTCACCATTTGTTTTTCTTAATCACTTAGATCTTCAGTCTGGTTGTCATACCCAATCTTAATCAGCAGCTGATTGGTTGCTTTTTGAATCCCTCTGCAAAATTATGCCACTGTGGATTATTATATGTAATTCAGAACTGCTGCGTTGAAAGTAATGGAAGTCACACGGTGTAAAAACAGTTGGACTGCTTACAGAAAACTACTGTTGTTGATAGTCATCTTGCACGATAATGACGGTACAGAGCGGTGCATGATCTGTTGGAGAAAGTGCTCCTTATTTTGCAATGGGAAGACTTCTTCTTGTCCCCCACAGGTCGCTTCCACTTTGCACTTTTTGAAGACCCTCATCATGTCGTATTTAATTAGAAGGCTGAAATCTAGGCTGCCTGTGGTGATGAGCTGAGGGCTGCAGCTAAAGTAGCTCGTCCTCCTTGGATGAAAAGGACAATGATAGAAATGTCCTGGGTGGTAAGTTCGTAGGAAATTAAGAGCGTGCAGCTTTCTAAAATGGCCCCAGCGGTCCATTACTGAGGTAAGAAGAACCAGTTTGGTATTTCTGTCCAGGAGCTGTGAGCTCCGTCTTTGCTCTGAGATTAAAAAGGGGAGGTGGAATTAGACAGCAGAGTTAAATCTTATTAGCTCCTGTCCCGCTGGCAGCCACCTTTTGCACCTTCTTCATTATCCGTGTGTGTCTGTCTGCGTGTTCGTTATGTGAAGAAGTAAGCAGCAGAGAAAGGTAGATGGATAAATGGCTGCAGATTATTAATGGCATTGCATGTGGTATGACGTGATTGCCACATGTTTCTGTTCATTTCAACATTTCAGACAAAAGATTTTATGTGCCAGCTGTGACTCTGTATCTGTTACATCTATTAGTACTTTTATTTTTATGTAAAGGAAAAACAGAAATCATATAATCACAGAAATTGAAGTGCAGTAAATCAATTCGTGGCTCCGCTTGTATTTTCTGACTCACCACTGTATTAATATCACTCCTCATGCTTATTCATCAGTGCACATTCGGTCCAAGTGCAGATTTTACACAGCGTGCTTTCATGTCTTTTTAAATAACAGTGTTTGTGCCAGCACTCATGGCAGGAGGTATTTGGGGATGTGAAGCAAAAATACTTTAGCTGTAATGCAGAAGGGATTTCTTGGTAAATCTCCTGTTGTTTCCATCATGGTTCTGTTTTATTCAGTGGCTGAGGGATTGGATTGTAACGCGTGTTCAAAATATGTCACTATTTAGGCTCTCGATCGTCTCCTTTCCCATTGTGGGTCATGGCAAACGTAAAATGACAAATGAGCTTATGAAGTAAATCCCATTTTTCATGACTGGTTTACATACCTCTTCATTTCTGCCTTTCAGTGTCTAACCTCTTGTTGCTGGGTTTGATAACCAAAACTGTCCCTTTATGGGAGAGATGAAAGGCACAAAAACACTGCCAACCTAAAAGAACACAGATCCTGGTTTCACATTTTCCATCAAAAAAGGCTCATTGCCAGTTTACTAAAAGCCTCTGGGCAGATGTCCGTTTGATGCCGCTGGTCTTTGTGCTAAAACAGGAATCAGAATATTATTCCTTGTGCCAAAAAGTTTTTTTTTCTCCAGCTTTGGAGATGGGATAAAAATAAAAAATGGCAACCAACCAGAGTTGGAGGAGCTCTATAGCTCTTCAGTTTCTCCATTATTTTAGATATAATCTATTTTTCATTCTGAATCACATACTTGACAGTTTTGCTGTATCTTTCATATTTCTGATTAGATTTAGTCTAACCTCTCAGTGTCAGACGTAATCAGTGTGCGCACTCAAAGCGATGAAAAATATCTCCCTCCTGATAAAAACCTGCTTCCTCCCTGTCCCTTTTCTAGTTTGCTCCATCCCCACTGATTTGTCTCTGCTTGCCAGGCTTCACCCTTACCCCCCCTTTCACCACACATTCAGTCTTTCTGGGTACCCAGCAATGTAGACCACTAATGAGGATGAGCTCATCAGGGCATCTGCATGAGAGAGCGGAACATATTTACAGAGATTATTATTCAGCTGTAAGTAGGACTCCAAAGGAACAACCTTTTATTTCCAGCCTAGTGAACACAAAAAGCTTCCTGCTTCCGGGTGTCAGACACATTTGCAGAAATTATGAGGAGTTTCTAGCTGCAGGATTTTTTTGGAAAAGCAGTGATAACTTGATTTGGATAAAAATGGACCATTTGCCTCATTTAAATACAAAGTACCCTGTGATGTAAGCCACATAGATCTTTGTTTTTCAGACATTTTGTTGCATGAAGTGTGTTTTATGCCTCAAACTGTATGACGGAACAAAATACATGCGGACTGTAGAGAATTACAGGTTTTCTGGTTAAATAAATCTGCTTTTTCTACTCTGCTCCTTTGCCACTTTCACTGGAAAAGCTGATTTTTATTAAATACATTAGTCTAATTCTTGTGAAACACATCCTGGTAAAATTATTATGACAGCAGATGCATTTTATATGGCAGCTACTATTTAAGAGATGATTCTGGCCCTTTTGGAGGGCAGTACGTTGATCAGAGGGAAACGAAAACCTCTGCTCTTATCGGTAGGTTTGTCAGAGTAGTCTCAACATCAACTTGATTATATAGCTTTGCAGTTAAATTAGGGTTATTATTATTCATATTGGTTACTGTCTTGATTCCATCAAGTCATCGACTTGCAGCGTTCACTCCTCCCGTGTGCCCTCATATCAAGCATGCATATAGCAGTAACTGAAAGAAAAGTGTCCTTTAAAAGGAAGAAACCTTCAGTAGAACGAGGCTCGGTGTTGAACGGCCGTCTGCCACTAACATAAATGTGTGCATAACTAGAGCCTGAGGAAGAATTAAATGGTTTACAGCTGCAACTAAGCTGCTAGACAGTTTGAGGAGATTAAAAAGATTCCATTGCTTGAGATCTTGGGGGTCAACAAGTAACCATCACATGTTAAGATCTTTATCTGTAATATTTGAGCGCTGCTTAAGCATTGATCTACTTCTTAGCAGTTTTTCTGGATTAACTATGAAATTTAACCGCTGTTGTATTTGTAAACTTTTTCAATCCAATGTTTTATTAACTTTTAATGAACAGTAATTCAAGCAACAAGTATTTAAGTTCAAACTTGTATTGTAATGTAAGCTAACAGTATGACTCTATTTGCCTGACTTCAGCCTTGGTTCTGCAGTATTTATTTGACAGCAGGAGAATAATGGAGACATAAGTTGTACAGCGCAGCAAAAATTACTGTTGCAGTGACCTGCACTGATATATTTTTAAGCTTAGATTGCTTTTATTTTGGACCATTTTCTCCTATCAGAATATCAAAGCTATGATATCGCCATGTAAGGATCTCTAGATCCTTAAAAGGTATAGTATTCTAACTCTTTCTAAAAGTCTACGTGTACATTATTGTTGCATTTAGAAAATAAGAGTAATTTTAGTAATCCAAACCAAAACATGAATGGTTTGGTCCGATTTGTGCTGCATCTACGCTGCCAAATAAGCTATCTGAGCAGAAAAGATTAAAACAGAAAAGGCAATAGGCTTTGTTATTCTTATGCCAAACCAGTAAGTGATGAGGTAACGCTTCTACTAAAGTGATCACAAAAGAAGAAGAGCAGGGTTTAAACATTGACACAGTAGACGAAAAGCAAAGCATGTTTGTGGCCCAAAGACGGAGGAGTAAAAGTTTGTGATGCAAAATTCGCAATAAGTTGGCTACTGAAATGCCACTGCAACTCTAAAATTTCCCCATTGTTATTGTTGGTATTGGCACGCGTCTTAAGATTAAGGGGGTCTTTGCTGGCTTGCATGTCCAAATATCCCAGTTTACGGCCGGTAATGGGGTGAGGGGTATCTAAATCTCATAAGTGATGGCTTCATGCTTCATACTCAGTTTCAAATATTGTCTGTTTCAGGATCCCCTATCTCACAGAGAAGTATGTTAGATACACTAAAACCAGGCTTGGGGTGTGGAAGGGGGGTTATGTCTGACATTGTGGGGATTTCTATTAATAATGTATTCAAACATCTGATTTTAATTGTATGTAGCTTATGCTATTATAGTATTCATGACTCACTATGACTACTTCCTGTAATCTCTAAATATTATATCTATTGTTCAGGACAGTTAACAAACACGTGTTTTATTCTTGTAGATTTGTCCATCCATAGTACCCTGCTGATACTCTTTAAGCAATTACCATTCCTTGCAGAATGGTTGCAGCTACTGTTACCAACACTTATTTTTTTCATTTACTCTTTAATTGAACAACCTTTTTTTTAAATCTCACCTCTTACAATTTCAGACTAGTGTATGTTTAAAGAAAGTGAAATAAGTGTCTAATATTCAGGTTTAAATCTGGATAAATATATTTTTTTCTACAGAAAAAAGGTTATAACTCATTTTTAATGAGGTACACATTACAAACATCAGGTCTTATTGGTCTAAAACTAACACTATAACTACCACGATTTTAAAGGAGGGCATGCTAAAACAGATTGACTAGAATTATTTGCGTTTTACACATTAGATATTGAAATTCTTGACGATTTTAAGATTTTGACGCATCTTTTTTGCAGCTTAGCTGCAACCGGTATATTTAGACATTCCTTACCGGCTGTTTGTGCTACACTGAATTTCCTCTTCCTTTAGGATAGACCGATTTTGTAAGATTAAAACGGACTGTCCACAGAACAAGCTGTGAGTCCTGGTGTGGTAATTATCACACTCAGCCATAGGCCAGAGAGTTCATCCTGTTCTTTCGTTGTACCCTGGTAATAGATGTCGTTCTTTTGGCAACTCTGCTGCTATGAGAAGACATGTGAGAGACCTATGACTGAAACTAGGTTCCTAAAGACAACAAAGGCTCCTTTTCTGTGCTCCCTCGTACATCAGCAGGGTTTCCCGTGCAGCAGCTAATCTGAACAAAACTGATAGTTTGCATTTTACCGAGATGCTATGACTTTTTTATAAAACATTATTACAGTCTGTGCAATCCAAGTATAGCTCAGGCTCTGGTCTACTACACAAGAGCTGTGTTATCATTGTAGTTTTTCCCTTACTACCCTTTCTGCAGCCTACACATTAAGGGTTATTTGTGTAATAAAACCTCTCATTGACCAGTCCAGTTAGAAGCTCTGTGGCTTCCCCGCCATTTTTTTTCTTCTTTATACTCATCTTTACCATGAAGCTGACTCA
>NW_015151027.1:484108-513891 GCF_000732505.1 Cyprinodon variegatus | reverse complement strand
TATATATATGTATATGTGTATGTATATGTGTATATATATATATATGTATATGTATATATATGTATATATATGTGTATATATATATATATATATGTATATATATGTGTATATATGTATATGTGTATATATATATATATATATATATGTATATGTATATATATATATATATGTGTGTATATGTATGTGTATATGTACGTATATCTATGCATATGTAAAAAGGCTCCGATCTCTTTTGGAGTCTCAACTATTACCTATATTTGCTATTATTTTACATTTAATTAGCGCTCTAAAGTCCAAATAATTGTCAGTCTTGAAGGAAAGTACTGCCTTCTAAGTCACACTGAGCTTTGCCATTTAACATGGTGACACAAAAAGTCTCAGAGATTCTTTTCGTTAAGATCTGAGGGTAGGGAGGACAAATTTGACATCTTAAAAAATGACTTTCGTAGAGATTTTAGACAAGTAAAACAGTCATTCTACTTTTAGAAAACGAAGGGTTGTTGTTGAAAGGAAGTTAAAAGTAGTGTAGCTCAATACGGCTAACTGACCGAGCTAAAAGAGGCTAACCTGATAGCTACTGAGCACAGCTAGCCGCAGCGCTACCCAGCTCTGCCCCTTTATATCATGGTCTTGCAGTTACTTTGTTCCCCATGAACAGATTTTTTTCTGTTTTGTTATTGATCAGGTAAAACTTAACCGATCATTATCCACGCTAACACCACAGCTGCCCCCGAATTTGCACCTTGACGCTGCGTGATGTTGTTATTGTTGTCTAGGCAACCACAGTGTTTTACATCAGGTGGTAATGCCACTGGCATACACAGGGCCTGAGCAGATCTGACCATCCGAGCAGATCTGGTACCTACACCGTCATCCTCCAGTATCCAGATGTGACTGGAAGTAAATGAAAGTGAGGATGGTATGTTGCCATGAGCCTGTTTTATTGCAGCAGTACCTCTCAGTTTTAATATCTCCTTTCCTTGAGGCTGAATTGGAAAAGGCAATGAAATAGTTATTGTTCAATGATTTTAGTAATAAAGATTACAGTGCATTTGAAAACTTTGCTAAAGGCTGAATTCCTCTTACATTTTTTTCCACTTAAATTGAGCTTTAGGTAAGACACTGGGCGTGAAATGACATTGTTACAGTGGACTTCGAAAGCTCAAAGCTATGCCTTTATTTTTCAGCATCCATCCGTCCCCCTGGGCCCAATTTGGTGTTTGATTAAACAGAAAATCCAGGCATATTAGGTATTAGGCCTTGACACGCCTTATTGAAAAGCATGGGATTCTTTACCACTGTGCCTGTGTTGGTCTGACCCCGGTCTATTTTGGTCTGGTCCACGCAGCAATTTGCTGTCAATGTCATCAGCTAGACCAGAAGATAGACATGGCAGTAAAGGAAAAGACATCCCCTTTGGAAAGTATAATCTCTGAATCCCAAGGTGACCCAGCAAACCTCTCCGCATTTGGAGTTGCATTTTCTTTCTACTTCACTGTTGTAGACCACTTTTTGCTGGTCTTTCTCCTAAAATTCCAATGAAATATATTAATGTTTGTGGTTTTAATATGATAAAATGTTCAAAGGGTATCTTTCTTAGCTGTGTTGCCCTCTTCTCTTGGGTTTAGGTTACTTTATTCTCTTAAAGGATCTCTTGGTGTAAAAAACTTACTTTTAAACTTAGAATGTTTCGTTGGATCAGGACAAATCTGTCCTCCTCACATGTTTACTTCCATGAAACTTACTTGTTTTTCCTCCTCTTTGTTGACAAAAGGCTTACTCCTTTTCCTTGTCCTTTTTTGTGATGCCAAAAATATTTCCATTTAATATATCCCTTAAAAAAATATTTACTCTTTTTGCAGCACTACCAACACAAGCAAGGTGGTCATTCACTCGCCTTCTCCCTAAGGGAAATTATGTTGAGCAGACTGTATACAGGCCTTAATGGCACTGGGGTTTTGGGCATCTTTGATATTTTTTTGGGATGAAGCTCAGAATAGACACTCTTGAGTTGAGGAAGCCGGGAGACGAATGTCCAGTGAGTGGTCTTCACTAACAGCTGGAGATTCCCACTCCTCCCTCAGCAGTGCAGCTCTAGTGCCTCATTGTGCATTTGCACATGTAAGGTTCTGAAATGAACAGTGCTTAAAGCTTTTCAAGAGGTTTTTGCTGCAGTTTGAAACATCAAAAAAAAAAAAAAGTAGCTGCTGGGCTTTTTTCTTCTTCTTTCATATCAAACTCTCTCAGTTCCCTGGTCAGCTCCCCAGGAGAGACCCCAGAAAGTTAATGATCTCTATTCCTCCACACAGTCGATAACTAAAACTGAATGCACTCCATGTTTGTTATCTAGCCCCTGTGGATGTTTAAGCCAGCATCTTTTCATACCTGTCATCCTGACTAAAAAGCACCATATTTCACTGTCCTGTTCTATGCATTTTTCCCCCAAACCATATTAAAATTAACTAATTCAACGTCCAGGCAAAAACTGAATTTGTGCCAAGAATGATAATCTGTATTTTCTCTAAAAACGCAGCTGAGGAATAGACGAGTGATGTAAAAATAGATACAACATAGATATAAACACGGTAACGGTTTCATCCTTCTACACTAACAGTACATGGACTTGTACTAAAAGCTCTACCGCTGTGTTTAGTTCAGTCAAGGTTAAAGAGGCTACCGAGAAGTTGGAGAGATTGTTGATATAGCTTAAGATCCCACTAGGTGTGTACATAACCATTAATGCCAAGTAAAACTAAAGGTTATATAGTAAAGAGTGAGAGATTGAGAACTATGTATATGATTTAAGCAGTGTAAACATTGAGGAGGGTTTAAATAATGAGTAACAGTATTTTCAGATGTCTGAGTCCAGGTCAGGGGACTTTCAAAGAAAGGGCTTTTTATGACCAGCTTCCACTGTGGGGAACCGGTGCCCCCTCTATCCCGTTCACCACAGTGAACAGTTACTAATTGGATTCCAGCCTCATTACACAAACAAGTTTCTGAACTGTTTTTGAAGGCCGCTGCACTTGTGCTCCCTTTTTATCTGGGCTCACTGATGTGCAAACAGAATATGTTGATGCTTCACACACTGTGAGGCCTACAAATCACATGGTATCGAAATCAAAAGGAGAATGTCATGTCAGACGTGTCTGTAAATAAGCTGCAGTGATGTCGCTCTCCAGTGAAATCCGTTGGCTGTCTTTGATGTTTACGGTTCCATATGGGCAGCAGTTTTCTGTTAATTTAACACAGCCCCAAACTCCTTCAACAGCTTGTCTTCTGACATTGTTTGGCTCTTCGTACGACATAATTGTGTCAACAATAGTCAGCTGGGATAAGACACCGGCCCTTTTTTGATAATTGCTTTCCCACAAGGTAAATCTTGCAGTAGGGGGGGACCCAAACATGCAAACAAACCAGCAGGCAGTAATTTTCCACTGCATGTTTCTTTGCATTCTAATGGTGATGGATTAATGCCTCACTCTGGTAAATGACCACATGTTGAGTGGCCTGTTGTGCTATAACAGTTCCAAGCTTATCGCATCAGTAATGGTCGCAGGACTTGATCTGTTTCCACATCAGTTTTCCATCTAAATGTGTTGGTTGTAAATGGGCTTTTTTTTTCTCCTCAGTGGAAAGCTGTTAAACCCCCCTAGAAATGTTGAGATCTTTGGTTAGAATTGCCTAAAACATGAGCTGCTAAAGTGTTGTTGTTAATTGCCATACAACCATAGGGCTGCAGGGCACACATTTAGACGACTTGAATCTGGTTCACATTGTTGAATGACTTTAGTGAGTGTCTGTGCATATGTTTGTTATAGTTGAGCAGTTTTATTAGAAGCTAACCTATGCATATATATGTGCAGATATATTTACATGTTACTATCTTAGAACAGGTCCTTGTATTGCTGATTTGGTCCTTTTGTAGGCCAAAACAGTTAGAAATGAAAGGGATTGATATTTCGCCTTTTGCACCGTAATCTTTTTCTGCCAATATAAGCAGAGAAAACAAGGGATGTATAGATAAATTTGACTACTAAATCTTTAGATTTGAGCAACTAGATCTATAGTTTTTAAGCAGGGTCAAGCTTAACATGCATATAATTTACTTGCATTGAAATACAGCAGAAAATGTAAACAACTGGCTCTTCATGTAATGCAAATTTTTGCACTGAAAATCTCTTGGAAAACAAAAAACATGGTCAAAAATATAAAGCTGTACCAATGTTTATCTGTATGCAGTCTTCTTCTACATGTTTAAAGTGTGACTGTGGTGACTGAGCCCAAAACAGCAAATTCTTAAAGAAGCTCAAAACTGGCAGAACAGAGTTGGTGTAATCAGTCATTATCTGAGAGGGATCTTGTGCTAAATATACAATGAAGATGTTTTGTACAGGCCGTAAATCCTCCTAGATGTTTAAAGGAAGTATTATAGGTCCAATTTAATTCATGTATCACCTGTAATAGATTAAATAAGCCGATTTGAACAATGAAGTAGCAATCAGAGATACTTTCTTCTGCTGGATCCATAAGTGCTCTGTTCTTAAACTCTTCCAGCCTTTCAGAATTGCCTTTTAGAGTTAAAAATATCCTGCTGTGATGTTCTACTGCGCTTTGCAGAGATCTGTCTCTAAAACCAGGCCTTTTAAAACACCAGTACCACCTCGGTGGAAATATCCTAAGTAAGGTCGTGAATGGCGCAATAAAGAAACCTAATGTTGGGGTTAGCACATGGTATTTCAGTTCAGTGGGAAGCCCTTGTGCACAAACTGGGTCCTTGGAGTGTCCGTTTCAGGTTGAATCCACATCTCCAACCTTCTCTGTGTGTCTTCCTAACTTCTGTCTCTGCCTAATTGCTTTCTAATATTTATAAATAGAGGCCACTTGTACCACATAGGTCCTGCAAAAAAAAGAGGAAAATGTTAAAATTAACCTTATACTGTTACATGTCTGAACTATTGCTAAAGGCTACAGGTAAACACGGACAGTGTGTTCACTGAGCAGGCAGATGGGATTGCAGAACCAAAAGGGTGTGGCTTATGACTAAACTCTACGAGAAACCTTTTGCAGGATGTCAAAATACATTTAATTCCTTCATTACAAGCCAAGTTGATTTTTCATCCTCTGCTTTTTAGTGAGTTTGCTTTGCATTGAAAAAATGATTCACACTTCTTCAGCAGTGCCATTTGGCAACTCATCATTGTGGCTCTATGACCATCATGGGGTGTAACTGAGTCAACTGGAAGATTTCTATGCTGTGACTGTGAGGATAGATCATAGAATGATGTGTGAATCAGTCACAGACCTTAATTCCTGGGCAGCAAGCTCAGGAGGTAATGGTGCAACTTTCAATTACTGGTTTCAAAATGGTGGTGTGACTTGCATGAGGGCACATGGCCACTGAATTGAGCATACCTCTAACAGTTTGTTTTTGAACAGGTTTAAAATGTATGTTTCCAGTATAGTCTACTCAAGTAGGAACTTATAGAAGCCCTCTGTTTGTTTTATTATTTGCTCTTTGATACAAAGCAGGCAGTTGGAGCAGCTATTGGCTCTCAGTCTGAGCATCTTTTCCCCTTTATATATATGTAATATATGTTATATAAATCTAAGTCCAGCATTTAACTTTAGTATTGCTATTTAATGGTTTTTCACACAAAGGATCACACTCTTTTTCAGAAACACAGGCTTGTTTCATTGGGCAGTCCCATTCAAACGTCAGTGTCTCTGTTTCCTTGGCTGCTACTTCCTTATTGTCCAGCATGTTTGTGTGCAGGGGTTTTCTGTGTCACCCCAGCTGGAATCAGCGTGTTTACTGTGGTTAAATGGGAGCAGGGAGGATGATGAGGGTTGAGCTGTTCCTCTTTTAGACTAAGGGAATGCTGCCCTGCAAACTGGAGTGGCACCATGTGGGGAGGAAGGGATTGTTGGGGAATGAGCTGAGCTTTCCAGATAAAATGTATTCATATATTTGCTTTAGACAGCGGCGTGTTAGCGATCCCTGTGTTTGAAGGCAAAACAAACTTAACCAAGGAACTTAAAATTCAAAAGCAAAGGTTTATTTGAGGAGACAAATATGTATGTAGCTTAGAATAATTTGAGTAAAAACAAAACGTTAAAGGGATAAAATACTGTGTGCCAGCTCAGATGAAAGTAGATATTTATATTGTATTGTTGACATCTTTGACTACAACACTGCATGCCACCCTGAATTTTACCACGTTTTGATGTCTATAGAAATATTTGTCATTTAAAGGCAAAACTATTGGAGCAGGAAAGATCTCTTCTGACTGGGGTCATAAGAAAAAGTAGAGGTGTTATCTGATTATAGGCAGATGGATCTGATCATATCTCTTTGTGTTTCCAGGTATTTGGTGATTACTATCACTTCCGGCATCGCAGAGTGGTTAAGAGATCCCTGTCGGATCACAGAGGGACACAAGTCCGTCTGCAAAGAGATCCTAAGGTAAGAGCTTTATCTTTGGGGGTTAGCTCTGAATGTGTGTGTGAGTTTTTTTCTTTTTTTTATTCTGGATGCTTCTGGGAAAATGCTTTTTAAGACACAAAGACAACTGCAGCTTGACAGATAGTGTTTGAGCCTTCACTTTAGAAAGAAAAATACTGTCAGTCAATCTATTTAAGAAAAAAAATGGCTTCTGAATTCTAATTAAAATCTTATCATCCTAGCCTTAAGAAGAGCTGAAAGGAAACGTTTTAATGCAGACTATTGACGAGTTTATTCTCCAGCTCAGAGGCACTTTCAGTCGCTGTTACTCACTTTTAAGACCTCTTCCAGTTAACACTTGTCATTGCAGTTAAGGATGCCTCATTCCTAAACGTGAGATCAAATGGAGTCTACATTGAAAACATTGTTTAATTTTCTGAGCAATCACTTTCACTATGGATTCTTTAACCCCTTTTTAAGGGAAAATTGTGATCTACTACTTGAAAGTGGTTTTCTTTTGAGCTGAGCTGGCTTCTCTCACTGCATTGCAGATGTAACAAGCTGTCAATGTTACCTTGGAAATACTGTACTCACCCTGTGTGTTTCACAGATATATGGTTTGGGAAAATGGGTACATTGAACATTGACCCTGTACCAAAAATCACTTAATCTTTAAAGCGCCTATTCACAGCTAAAGAATCTCCATCAAAGTTGAATCTGTTGCCACATTAAAGAAGCGTTATTCTAGATAATAAAGTGTGGAAACTTGAGTAGTAACAGCAAGAAATTCAGGAGATAAATTACAGAAGGGATCAAAGTAGTTGCGGCCCGTATTTTATTTAATTTTTTTCCACACGTATTGCACACTTTTCCCACATCAATACCAAAGCACTGATTTGCAGCAGGATCTTAAGCAAAATGCTTGCCTAACTATCAAGATGATTTTAGGCTCAGTGTCTTGCCTGAGGGTTTCATTGAAAGGAGGAACTGAAGTTAAAGCCCCCAATTAGTGAGCAACCTGCTCTACCTCCAGAGAGTTTCCTTTGATGCATTAATTCTCAAATTATTCCTGCTGCAAAGGGTGATTTAAAAATATACATAAATTTTCCCTAATAGAAGAACTGCTGCACCAGTGATGCCGCCATGCTGCTTTAAAGAGCCTCTTGCTGTTCTGTTTTTATTTTTTCGATTATTTATTTAATTTTTTTATGTTTTCCATTTACTGTTTAAAAAAAGCATTGTGGACTCAGTTCATCCTGAACAAATTCTCTGCCTGTCACTTTCAGATACCTGCAGGACACTAGAACGTTAAACAAATGTAAAGACTGAGAGCATTCACCTTTTTTGAAAAATACACAGGATAGCCATAGTTGCACTCTTTATAGTCTGTTGGTCTATAAATATTTATGGGAAGCAATGGCTTCATGTCCATAGGTTACTTGGGGATAATTGTGCTACGTTGGGAGTAAATTGAATCAATGTTTTCAGGCGTACTTTTTACATGTTGCAGTCAGAGCCAGCGTTTTGGAAAAGGAAGCATGTGCTTGATTTGCATCACTAATCGTGTTCATTTGACTTCAGCTCAGAATGAGCAAACTACACTGAGGCTATTGCTTCTAGAAGGTCATTGCTTTAAATTTGTAAAGATTTTATATTCAAACTAAGTTCACTTTTCTCATTGGAGGCAGGGACTGAAGATTACTCTCATCGATTTCTACATTAGCGCATACAGCTTAAACCTCTGATTGGGTTTATCTGCGCTGCACAGGTGGTGAACGGGAATAGACCTGCAGCCTCTGCAGAGCCTGTTTACACGCTCGAAGCAGCCCACCTCCCTCTCTGGGATTTCCTTTAACGTCGCAGCTCCATTTCCTGTCAGTGAATTCCTTTTGTCCCACGGCCCCTCACACAAAGTGGACCGTTACAGATTCAGCTCCCTCTGTCTGTTAAAGTTAGAGATGAGGTTTTAATTTGTTTTCATTCTGGTCTAATAGGGAGAGCTTTCCCAATGTTGCTTTACTCACAATTCTTACCCGTCCTTTGGCTCCGTCCCACACATAAACATCAATATTTAAACTTTTCTGTAATTAACAATGGAATCAAAGCTAGTGAACCAGGAGATTAGATCAAATCGTGCTCACAGTTTTCTGAGCTACATATTTTTGTTTTTTTCTTTTAAATAAAATGGTTAAAATTGATTGCTTTTAAATCTGCTGCTTTGAAACTGGCTGAGATGAAGCCTGAACATTTCACTCAATTCAGTTTAATTAAATTCTTACAAAAGTACATGGACATCTGCCAGGCTTCATAAACCAACAATTCAACTAATTTGGGGTTTAGAGTCTAATCTATTCTATCCATTGATACTTCTATTTTCCCTTATATTCTAGTTCTGATGTTTTTTCAAACAGTTCTTTGCTTCAGTGAGTGCCGTTGTTTAGAGGAGCTATAAAAAGACATAAGGGACGGTAGAAGCTCCAGCCTTAATTAATTACCCAAAAGTTATTTTGCTATTGTTTGGGGAGTTTGCTTCTTTCTCCCCCCACAGATTTTTAAGCATATTTGCACCCCCTAAACAAGCTCATTATAACTTTATAGTACAGATGTGTTATCAGATGGTTGTAGTTTCGGTGTAAGTTGCATTTTGCTTGTTGAGTTAGAAGGACAGATTGAGTATATGGGGATTTTATTCGCCGCAGGGAAAGTGATCTTACTCCTGAACGTGTCATAAGGAAGACATTTTGAACCTTTCCATGGGATTTTTATTCTATACCTCGATATGGATTTTTGCTAATCATGTTTGAGGTTCAGAGTTTTGTCACTTTCTTTTAAAATCAGTTGAACCATTCTTTATTTTGTGTGTAATCTTTCATGTCTAAAGCACAATTTTGCCCCAAGTCTGGCCCCGTAAACGTTATTTAGAGCCACACTTTCTAATAAAACACAAACTTTTTTAGTTTAGTTAAATCTATGCCAAAGGAAATATGTTGCCATCTTTAACAGCTAATGGTTTATTTGTAATTTTAACTTTTAAAATAAGGAAAAATATTAAACAGTGCATAAAGATTAACCCTGAATTTTCTTCTATAGGGTAATATTTGAAGTAAAAAGAAAATAATGATGATAAACACATAATCTCCAAGCTAAATAAAAGTAAAATAGCTGTAAAAACATATTTCTGGTTCTTTTGATTTCATTTTGTTGTGAAAATTAAAGTAAGATATTCTCTATTATTTTAAATATTTTATTTTATTTATTTATTTAAAGCAACTCTAAAGCTTCTAAGACTCGTATTTGTTATTATAGTGCATTAGTTAGATCTTTATACAATTTTTAGCCACAAGTAAGAGCCATTGTAGAGGGTCCAAAGAGCCGAATGTGTTTGCGGAGCTGCAGGTTGCAGACCCCCTGTTCTAAATTAAAGGTACATAATATGTAATAGAGTCCTGATTTTGGTATACAGTTATATCAATTCTTCTCTGCTGAGCTCGCTTTGGCTGTAAAGTCTTTCTGACTTGGACTAACATGTTAATCTTAAGTCGCATCACAACAAACTAAGACCTAAATGACCAAAAACCCAAAGAGGTTGATTAAAGACCTTTTAAATTGTCATGCATTTACTGTAAATGTTTTTCCAGCTTGAGATGCCTTCTTGTTAAACCAGTGTTTCCTGTTTGTCTTGGTATAACAGCTTTACCATTTCCTGGCTAGGTGTTGGAGAAGACATTCCACAGTCAAAGGGGGGATTTACACGGGTTTATAGTGTTATTTACACGTTTGCAGCAGCGCTTTTTAAAGTGGACCGAAAGTTGCAAAATTACATGTGCTTAAAAAAAAAACAAAAAAACTGGAGGGATGATTCTAAAAAGGTGCATAATACGCAGGTAACATGGGAACATGACGTGGTTTTTGCGCCATAATTTACACTTTACACATATGAATCTGTGCATGTAGGTTAGTTTGGAAATGTTCCCCCCCCCACACAGCAGCCTTTCCCTGCGTACGTGTGAAACCAAAGTGTTGCATTCGATTTAGAAAAAAAAAAAAATGTGTTAAGTAAACGAAAAGCGGGGAAATCACACCCTCATCTTGATGTTTCAGCAACAAAGAAGCACTGGTTTTAATCCGATTGCAAAACAAATGGAATTGAGTCAGCTCGGAGGTGACTGCACTCTTCTAACAGTTGAGCTCTTTTTATTAAACAGTATTCTTTTTAAAATTGGCATTTGAAAGCTATAATTAATCTGAACAGAGAGGCAAAATGTTCCAGTAGCATCTCCAGTATCACTCCCTGTCCTAATGCCTTGATCAGAATTCAGTTGGTTTCTTGGGAAAGTCGAGGTGTGAGTCGGAGCTTCAGAGATTCATGACTGAGAAGTCAGTTTTAGCGAGGCCTCTGCTTAGCTGATTCATTAACGGCAACAAAAATTAAATGTTTATGTTTATTCACTATTAGAGGAATGCCTGCTTAGATGTCATACCTTATTTCTTCTTTAAAGGTCACAGTAGTATTGTATTTAAAATCTGAACTGCAGTGTTTTTCTGTGTTAGATGTATTTTGTCTGAAGCAAAAAGCCAATAGAACTAAACGTTTGTAAGAGCAGTTTTTAAATGCCTCAGGGACATTTTTAAGTTATATTAAACATTTCTAGTAAGTTGTCTTAAGATTCAAAATAGTCTCTTTTGTATTATTGTTGTTTTACTAAGGGTATAACACAGTAGCGGCGTCCTCTCCTTTTTGTCCTACTTAAGATTAAAGCTGCAAACATCTGGCTTTTCCAGCCGTTCGATATATACCTATTTTTTATATTTATATTTTTAGTAGATTTTAGTTTCCCTTACAGTTCTTCCTATTTGGATAAAAAAATCGTATTCTAAAGGTTATGAAATATGAAAGAAAGGAAAATATGCTGCAGGTTTTTTTTTTATCCAATGAAAGCTTTTTGTTTGATTAAAGATTGTCCTTTTGTGTGCAGGTGCTCTGTAAATATTTACTACATAGTAATAAGAGACAAGCTTTTAATGATTATGTTGCTCCCTAATAGCATGAATTCAGCAAGAACATGACTCTTATGTATTATGTAAACTCCTAGGCCTCTCCCTGCTGACCTGATCTCTGCTTTTAGATAAAAACTTCTTGTTTAATTGATTGAACCAGAACCCAGGCCTCTCAAACATTTGAGGAGACATGAGTACAATTAATCTATCCTTCATTGTTTTACTTAAATCTCATCATTTCACCATCCATGTGAGAGCAGGGAGATCTTGCGTGTCGTCGTCCTTCACATAAGGTACCGCGTCCTTGCAGCAGACACTTCTCCGTTCTCCCTCTTTGATTTTTTTTCTTCCTATTTTCATGTCCAATGCGTCTTCCCAACCCAAGTGTCTGCCACTATAATTCAGAGCAGGGAGGAATATTCAGAAACATCTTCTCTTTATGCCCTCTGCCAGGTATCTCTACCAGTGTCTCCGCATAATGACGCCTCGCTGAACATTTTTGTGTAGTGCGGCTGAAATGCCTCCCTAATGTGCATTCATGTTCAGGTGTACGCATTTTCACAATAGTTGCATCACATTTTATACAAACCAGAAATTTTAATTAGTCTTGGCCTGCTCTGGAATTCATCAGCGAGCCCCATTAGTGGGGAGTCCAGCATGCCCTGCTGGCTCTAATTTCTCTCTGTCAGCTGCCATCCCGGGGAGAGTTGGGATCTTAGTTATTTTGTTTTTGGCATGTTGGCACTCATTGGAAGCACATAATTACAATCAATTTCTTTCTCCTTTAAATGGCATAAGTGAGGCTATTTGTACTTTTTTATTTTCATGTGCTAAAAATTAACCAGTTGTTTTTTTCTTGTTGATTGCCCTTTGTTTAGGTAACTTGGGCAGAGCAGCAGGTGTCCAAACAGAGGAAGAAGAGGGATACTGCTACAGAGTTTGTAGACCCCAAGTTTAGAGACCAGTGGTACCTGGTGAGTATCAACCATATGACAAACACCTGAATAAAAAAATTAAAATAATCTGCCCCAGCAGCAGTGTAAAAACAGAAAGTCTCCAAATTCCAATCTACTTCTTTGAGAATCTCATGGCCTGCAGAAGTGCATAAAAAGCTCAGCAACAGAGTGAGATGGGGGGGTAATTTATCTTGAAGTGGTCTTGTTTTTATTGGATTGATTTTCACATTTGGAATGCCACTGATACATTGGACCGTTAAAAGCGGCGGTAACAACTCCTGAGACTTTCAGCTCAGCTTCGCTCTTCAATTACTGTGAAGTTGCTGCAGGCAGAAGAAGATTCATGGTGATGCAAAACAGACTTGAATCACACACTGCAGGAGCAGACCATATAGTTAGTAGTACTTTGACAAGAAAACAAGTTAAAGACCACAGCTGCCTGTAGAATTAGTACTTGTTAGCTATCCTGGGAAGATCACAGTAGTTGACACTAAAGTTATATCCTGACGCAAACTGGGAAAGCTCTACCTGAAATGTAATATCACTTTCAGTGTTTTCTAATACGGCTAATCACATAGAATTTTCATTAGTTTGAAATTTGGTTTATTCAGGGTTTTGAAAAAAAAAAAAACACGTCTGATCTGTTTTATTGATTCTTCTAATTAGGAATAATAGTTAAG
The DNA here is from genome assembly GCF_000732505.1 of Cyprinodon variegatus. Lineage (NCBI taxonomy): Eukaryota > Metazoa > Chordata > Actinopteri > Cyprinodontiformes > Cyprinodontidae > Cyprinodon > Cyprinodon variegatus. The sequence continues at coordinate 500,812 of NW_015151027.1, read as the reverse complement.
GGAATTGAAAATATATATATGGTCCCCTTTTCTTGTTATTAATGAATAAAGATCAATAAACGATATTCCTTTATCCCACTAGTAGAAGTTCTTTTAAAAGTTTGCGCAGTTAATGATCCAAAAATGTCGAGATTAAAACACAATTGGGAACCTGCAGTTACAGATGCTTAGATATATTTATCTATCTAAGCTGACAGGGTGAAAGAGAGCTCTAATTAGACAACAAGAGGAGCAGTGGAACTCTGGAGGAGCTGCAGTTACCCATTGCTGAGGTGGAAGGTTCTCCTCTTTGCTTACATGCTTTTTTGAAAGTATGTTATCTTTTTTTATTGGTTAAGAGAAATGTTAGAAGTCACTGCAGTTTTATGGCATGAATTCAGCAAGAACATGCTAATTTTGTCTGATACCAGCGAGGGGTGGAGAGGTGAAAGAGCAAAACAACTGAACGGTTTTAGAAGAAAAGGGGATTAAAGTTATGCAGCTGGTTAAAAGTTTACCCTCAATTTGAAGGGTAATATATCAATGTGGAAGCTGCTTATTCTGCATTGTGACGTCTCTTCTCATCAAACATTTTCCTGGCTTCAGATGATTTCATTAGAGACAGTTCTTCTTTTTTTATGTTTAGTTGATGGGCTTGAACGAAGGTTGAACATCCTGAAAGAATGTGTTTCATTTTAGTTTGATTTGTTTTTATGAGGAGAATGTTCCACAGATTAAAACCTGAAACTGAATATTTTCTTTAGCTTGCTGAAAATGTTAAGCAGATCTCCTCCTTGATGGACACCACTGAGAATGGAACATGTCAGCCATAAAACAGCATTTTTTACAGACTTCCTCTGCATTGCAAATCACATCTTTCAGTTTTAATTGATTTTACTTCTCAGTGATTGGGGTGTCAAGGTTCTTACAAGGTTGTAGAGTAATTTAATTCTGTCTGATCGACCGAGGCTCATATGGTACAGTACTGAAATCTAGGAGAGAAGAGCTCAGGATGACACATCCCACCATTACTTTTTAATGGTGAACTCTGAGAGGAGGAGCTTTGAACCTTTGGAGTCCTGATCTGACTTTTGATAAAAGGTCAGGATAAATGTCAGATTGCAAGCTGTGTTGGGTATTACTTCCCTTTGCTAAATAGTTATAAGAAAGAGTAGAACAGACAGACTGCATGCTAGTTAGACCAACCATGCTTCATTGGTATTTTTTAATGTAGAAAAAGAAGCAAATTTAAAGATGATTAAAATTCTTCTCATGTATTTTTCTCTCCCTCGTGATTACTTTAATTCTGATATATTTACTGTCATATTCTCAGTACAACAACAACCATCGGGACTTGAATGCCAAAGCTGCGTGGGAGCTGGGCTTCACAGGAAAAGGCGTGGTGGTGTCCATCCTGGATGACGGAATAGAGAAGAACCATCCTGACCTGTCGCAGAACTACGTGAGTATACCTGGCATCCACTGAGACGGTGCAGATTACAAAGGACCTGCTACCTAATATATGAATTAAAGAATAATTAATGGACGTTAATGAATCTGACACCAACTATTCCTCTGTCTCTTTAAAGGACCCAGACGCTAGTTATGATGTGAATGATGCGGATCCTGATCCTACGCCCCGGTACACACAGCTTAATGACAACAGGTAGCTCTTTATACAGTTTCTTCCATTCTCTAGTACTTTTATTTCCCTAACCTCCATACTTTTTCATAAATGTTTCTGTTCAGAGGAAACTACTATTTATTTTCAGCATTTACCACATTTCTGCCTCTCATAACTAAAATAACTAGAACTAAAAGCACATAGCCTGGTATTCACTGCTAAAAATTCAGTTAAAATAATTAATTATTTTATCATGGAATTTGACACTACATGTGTTAATATCTGTGAAATCTAATCATAATAAACCATAAAAACTGCAGTTGACGTGACTCAAAATCATCCTCATCTGCTGGAAGATTCACAATGAACTACAAGTTGCAATGTGTGAACAGCCAGCTTCTTTGGCAGGGACCTTCAACCCATCATTCTAAAAGCCACAGCAAGCGTATAACCAAATGTGATGAAATTAAGGTTAAATTAATGTAAATATGTAAAAATCATATTATATTTGTCCTTTGTCATTCTATAATTGTCACTTTGATGTTTGTTTGTTTTTGATAGCTGGCAGTGGCAGCCATGTTGTAAAAAAAAAAAAAAAACAACCACAAATTTAATATACTGATGTGAGATTGATGAATTTATGGCTGTTTCTCAATTCACATGAACACAAATACGGACTCGTGTCCTCGCCAAGTATGTTCTAGAGAAGAACACAGTGTGGACTTGGGGAGAACGGGAGCACACAGCATAAATATGGGTCAGATTCAACAGAGGCGTACTCGTGACGTCACAGTCACCACATTCAAAGCTAGTCTGGAACAGCATTTCACCTCCTGTTATTAATAGTCTCCAGATAATAATAAATTCTTACTTCTTTAATTTGTTGGGGGAATATTAGTTAATATAATCAGATAAACCAGACAAATCAAATGTACATTTTGCCAAATAAAACAAAAAAATCACCATCAGATCCAACGGTCGTTCACACACAGCTGGGCCGAGAGAGCGCTGCTGCAGAGGGGCTACGATTAGCGCTCGCTGCTGTTACCCTCTCAACTTCGGAATTTTTTTTATAATTTTTTATTACAAAATAAATCAGTAAATGATGGACCATATAGTGACGCTTAAAAGTATAATGTTCTTGCCTCAAGTCATCCTTAAACATACTTTTATTGAACAAAAGCAACAGAAAAGGGAACTTTTCATTTAATAACCTGAGCTCTTTGAGCGCTCCATTGGAAGCTGCCACCGCAGTGCATGCTGGGACAGCTGGGACAGCTGTCAATCTCAAGAAAGGACAAGTCTTTTCTGATGCATACTCTGTAAATAGGGCGGGGAGCAACATCCGGGGACTTTGTCCTTTCTCTGTCTGCTGTTCTTGTGAATTGGAACAGCACTAGGATTGAGGCTGATGATTATTTTACGAATACACAAGCACATAGGAGCGCACAAGTACACATATTAAGAAACGGCCTATATATAGGTCTTAGAAATGCATTGATGCCTTTCTAATTTACTGAGATATGATCTCACAAGCTTCAGTTTTATTTCCTATAAAAATCTCAATCCTTGCATCACTAAAACATCACAGCACCGTCGACACTCTTCTATAGTCAGAGTAAATTTGCTCTGTTATAAAGGTGTTGCTTGTAAAACCAAAAAACAAACAAACCATAATTATTGCAGTGTTGTCTCAAGATGACATGAGGCTTTGTTTATCACCACCATGGGGCCCTGCAGAGAATTGGATTGAATTAAGTTCATCAGCATTAATGAAACAGCAAATCTCTTGGCTCAGAAAGGTCCCTACTTGTCTCCCCCCCTCACCCTCACCGCCTGCCCCGCCTTCTTCCCTTTAATTTCTGATTTGCAGTAATCTGCTGTTTGTTGGCTGCTGGCCCATGAAGCCTTTTTAATGGAGGCTCAGCAGGATTGCCGATGATAGGAAGAGAAGATTAGAATTTGGTTAAAAAAAAAAAAGAGGTGGAGTTTTAGCTAAAGATAAAGCACATGTACTTTGTAACTATGCTGGCGTCCTATCTAGCAGCGACGGGGGATGATCTTAGGTCTGGAAATGTAATCCTACTAAAAATAGCTTGTTTGGACCCACACAGGCCTGGGAGGAAAAGGTTTGACAGATGAGATTACAATACAAACACCATGACTTTCTAATGCTGCTGAGAAATGACAGAATTCTTTGAGAAAGGTTGTTTATTCCTTGTGTGCATCTCTGCAGCTCCTCATAGCAAAAATTCCATCTTAGGTTCCAGAGCTCATCAGAGATGTTTCTCATTCAGGTTTTCCTCTGTATGGAGGCACCATCTTTACCCAGCTCCCATAAACACACCTCAGCTCTCATCCAGGGCCACCAGGCCGTTGTGACTTCCATTCAGCTGGTCAAATTTAGAAGGAGAACATTTCTATGGGTGTTTTTCTACATTCGTGTGATTAAGTATTTGCTTGCAGGCTTTATAGTGCCGTTGGAGCTGATGTATGTGCAAACAACCTGTGCGAGAGCCTGAAACGCTGTAAGCTTATGAGAGAGAGACTGTAGCTGTCTGTTCTGCTGAAAGCCCAACTCTGTCTGCTCCCATAAAGCTGCCTTTCTTCCCCAGCATGCAGGCAGGAAGGAGAACCATTTGCCCTTATGTTTATCTAAAGCGCCATATAATCTGGACGTTTCTCTTTCAGTATCAAGGTTTTCTCTGAATGCTGCCTGGATGGTTTTCAAATATTTTCTTTCTGTATTTTTATGGTTATAAAGGTTTTAAAAAGTACATGTTTTAAATGTTATCTCTGGTAGGTATTATTATACATCACCTCTTTAAACCTTTTCAGACAGTCGTACAGAATACTAATTTAAACATAGGAAGATTTTACAAAGCTTCAAATCAAGTGACTGACTTTATTGGAATGAGCTTAATCTATTTTATTTGCTAGACTGACCTGCTTTAGTTTGGACTTTAAAAATCACTGGCCCTTTAGTGCTTCAGACCAGCTCATTAGTTAATAGGCAGGCCCATTACTAGACTTAAGAATGAGCAAAGCAGAACACTTGTTCAGATTTACCTCTGAGCTTTAGTGAAGCCAGGAAACTAATGAACTATAAATGCCACAGGGACCATGCTAGATTTTCTTTAATTGTACTTTTACTGTAATCAAGCTCTAAGTTGTAGCATATGTGTAACTCTTTATATGTGGGACTATTGGCTCTCTAAAGGTGATCATTGCTGTTATTCACTGAGACTTTTTGAACAACCTGGATCTTTATTTTAGTAACATTGGCATTAAAAATTAAGCAGTTGTAATCCAAAATCCAATTTTTTTAAAGGATTTCAGCTGATTTGAGTTCTTTTTCTTTGTCTTGCAGAGCAAAGCTTTACCATGAGCATAAACAGCAGGAGCCAAATTAGGATAGATTTTATCTGCTGCTAACATTAGAATATCTGGGTAAAGATCCGATTCTGATATCTGCATTTAAATCATTTAATTACTATATTTTCTCATCCAGAACACGTTTAAAGGTTTAGTTTAGTGAGAACTAGAGAAACCACAAAGAAACTGTCAGCTAAAGCTGCCGATTCTACTTACACGCTTTTTAAACCTATTTACAGACGACTGAGTTACGGACGTCAAAGCCTAACAGGACTTTTATTAAAGTAAAATAATCCAAAAAGACACCACATTAACACTAAATTTGTCTGTAATCATGTAATAAGAAGCTATAGAATATGACGAATCAGTCAAGCGAAGAGCTGTAACACCTTGTTTGTATTTGTGAAAATTGTCGTTAAGTAAAAAAAAATTATAAAAAATTAGGACTTTTTCAAAAAAAATTTTTTAGCAACTTTTCTGAGCAGATAACTGAAACAATTTGTTTTTATCTTGAACACTAAAATGTTTTAGAATAAGGTGGCGCTAAGCATGGCAGTGCTCACTTTGTTCACTTTCTGTTTTACTCATACTGTGTAATTTTTTTTTGTTTTAGCAAAAACTCCAATAATAAAATTGAATCAAAATGAAACTTGCATTAACACAGAACCGTGTCATCTTGATCTTTGATAATATTATCAGTTTGAAGATTGATTTCTGTATTGCATCCCGTACTGGTATTTGCTTATGACCAGCCAAATAAAGATTGGGTTTTGGATGCGTTTTAGAATGAGAAGTTGTCATAGTTTGTGATTAACGTGTTGTAACAGGCTGTAAAACTTTGAGAAACCAAAAAACTTTTGATTTACTTTCTCTTCTTTTGAGCCACTCAAGATTCTGCTGTAAAACTCTGATTAGAGAAGAAGTCTAAATAGAAAGCACATTTGTCTTCCTGTTCATGTTGTCATCAGGATGTAAGGTGTTACATTTCTAGTGTGAAAACGAAAGGTGTTGACCTTTTAGTCAGACAGAGCACTAACTGCTAGTTTCTTAGAATTTGGAGAATCCACTGTTATTGACTCGTATCATTTACTTCTGAGTGCGTGAAGCTTAAAAACTACCTTCATTACAGTGGGATGATGATTTGTTGTAATTTTTTCTACAAGCAATTTTTCTTTTCTTTCCCCTTTTTAAGCTTTTATTGTCAGGTGGTGGCCTAGTGCTTTGTTAATTTACCTAAAGTTAAGCAAATGAACAAATGTGACTAGAAGTACGGTGCAGACCAAAAGTTTGGACACACCTGATTCAAAGAGTTTATTTTTATGACTATGAAATTTGTAGATTCCCACTGAAGGCATCAAAACTATGAATTAAAACATTTGGAATTATAAACTCAACAAAAAAGTGTGAAAGAACTGAAAAATATGTCTTATATTCTAAGTACTTTAAAGTAGCCCTTTTGCTTTGATTACTGCTTCGCACACTCTTGGCATTCTCTTGATGAGAACTTTTGGTCTGTACTGTATTTTTCCCCCTTTTTCAGGGGAAAATGTTCATGTGTAAAAATAAAAATAAAACAAAAAATAAATGCATAAATGAATTTGATAACACTCACTCTGCAGTTATAGCAGAACCAATAGAGGGGATTTTTTTAGCTGTTGAACCTCAGCAGCTCCTTCAACTATGAGTGTTCACTGGTTTGCACCCTGTGATGATCATGTGCATTGCGCTGTTAGCACAGCCACATCTGAACAGTAAAATATGAATAAAAAAATCTCCCATTTATGTCCTGATTTTTCTGTTGAAGGACTAATTGTTCTCTGGGGGAATCATAATAAAAGTACATCATGTTGACAGGTTTTGTTTTTGTCGATTTCCACGGTGAAGATTGATCATCTTTAGCAATAAAAGGAAAGGAAAACCCAGAGCTCCTGCAGTGAGATAATAGGCCTTCTTCTGGCATTTAAAGGTCATTGTTGATTAAAACTATTTTGTGCCCTTTAGTCTCCAGATCTCAACCTAGTTTAACCAAGCGGGTCTTTTAACAGCTCTGGGATTATAATCCTCTGACCAGCTCTATCAGCTTCCCAGACAAGTTTTCCATCCTGGAGAATCAATGTCTACATTTTTCCTTGCTTTGTGTTTTAGCAGATTTTTGAAATCCTCTACTTTGGGTCTTTGCATCGTTTTTCATCACAATCTGCATCTGCTCAGCCCAGCCAGGAAATTTGAAAGCCTCTAATATTTAGTTGGGCTGGATCTTTGTCAGATTTTGGCATGCTTTCATGTCGGCATTGTTTCTAAACAATTACAGTATGCAGCGTGTCATTGATTTCTAGCCAGAGCTGCATTCATAGGTTTTACCGGTGGATTGCATTGATGATGGATCTCCTCCAGCACATAAAAGGGTCAGAGTGGAGTTAGAATTTGGACTCTGTTTTGGGCAGTTGTTCCGTGGGAGCTAATGACAGATTTATTATACAACCATTTAATGCAATAATTGAAGGAATAGTGGTCTTACAAAGTTTTTTACTATCAGGTGTATTTCTTCTGTTATCCATGGCTTTTGACAGTGAGTGGGAAAAGTAAGTAGATATAATTTGGCTCTTTTCACGTCCAACGTGGTCATTTAAAGTTAGCAAGTATCTTTTTTTGGACACAAAAAGTCTGTAGAGATTGACCTCTGAAAGTGCTGCTACAGTTTTAACAGAAAAGAAAAGCTAATCTATAACAGCTGGAGAAAGGGTTTTGCTGACAATGAGAAGAATAGGTCTGTGCATCCCTGGCATCTGATCACAGATATCGGAAAAATCAATTTACGATCACATCACTAAGTTATTAAAGTAACTAAATAGTAAAGTGAAATTAAAGATCTTAAAATGTGTGAACAAACTGGAGGAATTAACCTAAAATTAGATTAAAAGGGAAAAAATGAGATTAAAAAGGGGGGAAAAGGTTTCTGAAAAGGCTTTTTCTTCATGTAGTAAAGATGAATAACTTAATTTTTTTTGAAAATGCTTCCTTACACTAATGATTGTTTTCATGCATATTCTCTGATGTCAGGAGACTGCTCAGACGAGGGAATACGCATATTTATCATGGTTCAAATTTATAATTTTTTGGCTAAATAAATTGATAGGTCTGTAAAGCAAAATAACTTAGATGACAAATAGATTTAATCTGATGTTTCCATTGAATTTCCATTTTAAATACTGAAAATTATTTGAGAAGTATCCTAATTATATTATATCCTAAACCAATCTGGATTAAATATGCAAATTTATTTAACATAAGTAATGGATAATAACTTTACTATGTTAACATGACTTAATTGGAAGGAATATTTTTTTTTAAGTAATAGAGGATGTACATTACAGGATTTAATTCTTACATTAAGATAAATTGTAAAGGTTTTAAAATGATCAATTCTTAGACAATGAATCCATTGCTTTGATCTGGAGGCTAAAGTGACTGCCATTTTATTTTGGTGTTTCTTTCACAGAATGTGCTGTCATTGGTATTCTTTTTCAGAGTAAAAGAGGGTGAGAGGATGATTTAATATAAATTTGGGATGAAACAATCGGATCAATCGTGATTATTTGATTATTTAAATAATCATCAACTAGTTTAGTAATCGATTAATCGTTAACTGGAGTATAGAGACCAAAACGTGCCTTTAGCTGACAGAGAAACCCAATTAGATCAGTAACTATACCAAAATTGTAAAACAAAATGTAGCATTTTGCATTTAATATAAAAATCTTGTTCCCCTCTCTACAAGTTATATTATCCTCAAGTTATCCTCAAGTGGAAAAATGTTACTTTCACCTGGTTTAATTTCACAATCTTTAAGAAACATTTTGCTATCTGATTATTAATTGATTAACATAAAAAATAATCGACAGATTGATCTGCAAAATCGTTAGTTGCAGCCCTAAAATAAAGAAAAAAGCAAACTTTAAACTCAAGAGGATCCATTTAGATTTTGTTTGTGCAGCTGGAATATACATATTTTTTGAATGTTACAAAGGTAATAAGATTGTGTCCTGGATTCCAATAACACTGTGCTCAATAAAGTTTAAGGTGTTTATTTATTCTGCTCTCAATTACCGTCCAAATTTGGGCCGGTAGTTGAGTCCAGAATAAATAAACACCTTAAACTTTATAGGGCACTCAGTGAAATACTAGGAACATCAACATTTCAAGCCAGGAGTGTTATTGGAATCCAGGACACGATCTTATTACCTTTGTAACATTCAAAAAATATGTATATTTTTCATGGCAAAGAGGGAGCGAAACACTTTTGTTTTATTACAACTTAGCTTTAGAGGCATTGAAGCTGACACTACAGGCAATGACTTTTTTTTAACTTGGCTTATTACATTTTTAACTTTACTTTTTAACTTTTCAATTAGCTTTTTAGCTTTTTACCTTTTTTTTCTTAAGATGTTAATTTAGAACTTGTCAGCTGTGCGAAACATTTTTTTATGTTGCAGGGTTTAACCTTTTAGATTGGGATTGATCACTTTTTCCTCATAATGAGGTTTTGCAGTTTTAGCAGATCAGATTAATAATTTTTTTCTTATGTTGTATATATATGAAATAATCTATTTTCAAAAGTTTCTTCAGCTTGCCAGGAGCCACGCTCCTCATTATATGACGGCCACAGTAAAAGTCCAATAAATCCATTGAAACAATGACGATGCACAGAAGAGGAGAAATTATGTGAATTGATGTGAATGCAGTTGACATTTTCTCTTTCCAGACAAAAAGGGTAATTGATTATGACACAGCTTAAGACGATACTAATGCTGCTGATGTCAATAGTTCCCCATTTTGAATGCTATTGTTTCTATTTTTTTAATAACTACTTAAAATTTAGTCTTATTTTCCCCTTTACATTCACTCATTGATTTTTTTTTCCTTTTAATTTATTTATCACATAAAAGATAATATCCTTTTTATAATTGAAAGGCTGGAAATGTTTTAAATTTTTTTTTATTTACTATCATCCCATCTGTTAATTATGAAATGCTGATTTTTACTTACTTTTGAAAGTATTGGCTCTAGCAGAGCACTTACTAAACAAAGCTGGATGTGGGTCTCATCTTACTGAGCCTAGACTCCTTTAGATTCAAGGTTATTTTCACAAATACTTTGGTTTCTGAGAAACTGCCCATTTTATCTGTGAGAATCTCTCCCTGTGCTTCTTAAGTACTTAGTGGAAAACCTGTGTGACAGAACAGGCAGGATCATTGGCAATGACTGTATCTGTTCTAACTTGCAAGGTATTATAAATGCTGTCTTGAATGGAGAAACACTGGATATCAAATTCTTGTTGAATAACACTTTTTTTTTTTCCATCAACGCTGCTTATCGGCTCCATCTGGGGAAAAAAAAAAAAGAATAAATAGATGCAGAAAAACAGTACCTCAAATAGTAATGTTGTGATAAAGCTCAGTGGAAATTCAGTTGACAAATCTGTGTGAATGCATTTGCTTTTTGAGTCTACAAAGAGCCTTTTTTTTTTTTATTTCAGTTCCTCTTCATGCTTCAATCTGGCCTCGTCCCCCACCCAATAAAGTCCAGGGACATATTAGAATCCTGGCGCTGCTCTTGATTGTGGCATTTACATTAGCCTTCGCCCTCCCAGCTCACCACTCTGTCTGAAGGAAACTTAGGGGGATGGCAAATAAATTGCAGCACTCTGACCTTATGTCAGTATCCTGAGACTCTTAATATAACCACAGGCCTTCATTCTAATTAGATGCCCCCGATGATTCCGATTACACCTCCTTAGACTCCTCTTTTCTTTGTACAGTTCACAATTCACCTCTGGCAGCACAAGTTATTGCTGATTGATAACAGATAATGTCCCCACTGGCAGACTACAAGCTAAAGCACAAACCAAACATCCTTACTGTGACATTATATGGAGGGTGTTTTATCAGCCAAAGATGTTGGCTTCAGATATTGTTGGATTATTCGGTATTTGGTTTGGCTTGTCAGCTAGAGTGTCTCAGCAGAGCTTTGCTTGCTCAGAATGTTTCTTGACCGACCTTGGATCCAGCTTTCCTGTCTAGTAATGGCTGTTGTCCAGGGGGATTGTGCCATGATTTGGAGGGCATTGAACCTGTGTATCCATCTGGCTGGGAAGGACTATGCCCTTCTAGGGCTCTTATTTTTGGATCCATATACCGTGAGGCTAGCTCTTACCGCAGGGGGAGTCGTGTTTAATAGAAGTGGCAAACCTAATTCACGACTTCCTTTTTCAACAGGCTGGAGGCTTTTTGAGGGTACTAATGCTACAAAGCTGTAGATAATGCACAATAGATTGCTCTCATTGGTGAATTTGTTTCACAGTATTGGTGCCAAGAACCTGTCTCCAACAGTTTGTACTGTCTCACTGTACATCTTCACCACACCGCATAGTGAAAGTAATTTCTTACATGTAACCTAGAAGAGAGCCATACTTGGTTCGACAAAATTTTCAAGGATAAGAATTTCTTGTTTCCTTTTCTCCCTCTGTTGTAGGCATGGAACCCGATGTGCAGGAGAGGTGGCGGCAGTGGCAAACAATGGGGTGTGTGGAGTCGGTGTGGCCTACAATGCAAAGATTGGAGGTAAGGTTGAATCAATGTGGTTTTGCACAACTAAATCAGAGTCCTTTTTTTGTAAATAGATCTGAAATGAAATAGTGATCCTGCAGCACTATTTTTTTTTTCTACTTACCTTCTTCAGTGTATTTCTGAGGCACAGCATGCCTCTAAATCTTTTTAAGTATCACTGCAGCTGTGAGGATTGGCAGGTTGCTGTAAGTGTATTGGTTTTGCAAGAAGTAACAGCCTTGAGATGTAGTTTCTGAAATGACACAATGCAATAGCTTCAGTTCGGTTTGATTTACTGTAATGTATTGTTGAACTCTCTTCCCTGCACCTGTATCGATGTTCTGCAGAATGGCTGCGTCATTTTGTGGCCTCACATTTTAAACCTTTCCACATTAATTATAGGCTACAGATATTCAAACCCAGACACATAATGAATTATCACTGTTTATTACAGTTTTCCCATTTAAACATGAAAACTAGGATACCACTGATAGATACTGTAGATATATGTATATACATATGTAGATATATACATACATATATGTATGTATACATGTGTATATATTAATATCCCTCATCTAGTAAAACTTTAAATCTTCTTATAGATTTACTCCAGATGTACCATGCTGATAAACATTGTCCTTTTTTTTGTATTGCTTAATTTAAAAGTGTTTCTGCTCCAATTTACTGCTCTAATTTTATCAGGTCGTTTTTTTTCTTTACTCTGTTTGATGAAAACTTGCTCTCAGATGTACTCCACTCCTGAGGACATGGTTTATTCACGATCCAACTGATCTCATTCTTTTTGTATTTCTCTTACAACCAGCTCGAGCACACAAAAAAAAAATCAATAGAGGTACTGTTTGAATTATATGGCTAGCTCCATAAAAAAGGAATCATAGCAGATTCACAGTTGTATTCTTTCCAGCAATACTACATGGTCTTTAAAAGCCCCCACATAAATGGTGCGTCATTTATAACAAATATCTTCTTATGCACATCAAACTTCAGAGTGGACATGTTTTAAGTTTCTGTCACCAGAGTTATATCCTGGCCAAAAAATATAAGCCAGTTTCCTCCTTGATCCATGGACCTTGGGCTCACTGAAAGATGTTCCTAGTAGCTATTATGTCAAGAAATATCAGGAAGCCTTTGATTTATTTGTAGTTGCATGACCTGGTTTGACCAGGCTATAGCTGCTGGACATATTTTTCATGCACAGTAGTTCATAGTTAAAGTATGACGTTTGCAGGTCCCATGTCTGTAAAACAAGTTAAAATTATCCATCCTTGCCCTTCAATTATAGCAGGCTATGTTTTAAGCTGCTCTGTTTTTGTTTTTTCTTTCTTTACTCGGGGCTCTGCATCTGTTATCTTCTTCTTTTTTATCTACTGCATGAATGGGACACATTTTCCAGAGTTACCTGGTTTGTTTATGGAGTTCTGCAAAGTGAATCCTTTCTGTTATTTTAGCAGATGTTTTTGTCCAACTCTTATGGTAAGATATTGTAGATAATTAGTTTTTTTTTTCTTTTTCTGATGTTTTATTAGCACTGACTGACTTGGCCTTCCTCTAGACCAAAGACTGACAATCTTATTGATTTTTTATTAGTTTTAAGTTAAGTCCCACAGTAGTAGTATAATATCAATCTATAATATTGTTGCAATAAAGATATCTTGTACATTTAACCAAAGTTAACCTCAGTATTCAGTTTTTCTCAGTTACCATTGAGGCCCCACATCTATTTTTGACTTTTAGTATCTTGGTCATAACTCTATACAAAAAAGGATATTAATTGCCTTAAAAATCCAACCATTGAGATAATATGACATTTCAAAGCTTCCTTAACATTGCATGTAAGCTGTAATGTTGCAGTTAGAATATCGCTCATAATGGTTTTGCTGTAACTATTGCAGTTTGGTCACAGTTACTATAAGAATATTATATTTATTCATGTACAAGTGAATCTCAGTGAATGTCAATGTCCTTTAAAAAGTTTCTTTACTTTGTTCATTAGAAGTAACTCAAACCATAAAGTTTCATTATATGGATTTATATCATTTCTAGCTTTTATTTTTTCATTTTGAACAAATATAGAATGAAAGAGAACAAATATAGAATGAAAGAGAACAAATATAGGTTCTCAGGAATATTTTCAATTATAAAGGAAAGCTCTGTGTTTACATTTTGAAGCTTTCTCTCCCCGGTTCTTCTCTAAGAAGAGATCATTTGGGATATAGGGCTGGACGATATAGAAAAAAAGCTTATCGATAAAAAAAAAAAATGCATATTCGATAACGATAATTATTGAAAAGATTTGAAACCATATTTTATGTGCAGCTCTGCCTGGACTTTTTATGATATTGCTAAATTATTTAATTTTAATAAAGAACACAAACACAGACTTCCAATTAAATCTTTATTTAACCAACTTTTTTTAACCATAACAGAATTGTTTAAAGAAAAATGACATAAGAGACCTGAGTTATGTTAATAAATACTGACAAAGAATAAACTGAAGTGACCAGAAAAGTGACCAAAATAAATATAACAAATAAATAAATAGAATACCCTATTTGGGTGGGAATAGTACACCACCAGCTTGTGGTAGTTAAAATATAACACTTCATAATGTATATGTATTAAATAACCATGACACAGGAAAACAGATTTTGACTTCTCGTTGAAGTTGCCCCGAATCACCGTTAAAGAAGCATCTTATACCACTCCAGTTTGCTACATCATTACATCATCATATATGTTTCTAAAATAGGAGATATCCATGGCTCCAGCCTTATCAACATATTACACTATGTTCTTAGTTGAAGGACACCGCACTCATTCCATTCCCAAATATTTGCCACGCACATAATAAAAATACTTTTTTTTTTTTCTTATTAGAGGAACTGTCTTAATTAAATAAACTATTTGGGAAAACATTAGTTTAGACATGTAAAAGGTAGGTATTATTAGGGTTTAACAGACTCGCACATCATCAGTAATCCTAACAACTCCCCCCTTAAAAGTTGAAGTTTTTACAGTCACCTATAACACTTGTAATTTAAAAAAAACCAATCCATGTATGTTCATGACTAAGATATAAAAATAGGAGAAACCTTAAGCACAGTTTCTCTCAATCATACAACCATGGAATAAACAATCAACAGTCCCTCTGATGATGTAGCATTAATCAGGGATCAAAAGTAATTACAATCAAAACTTCACAGACCAAATCTTGACACTCAAGTCCACAGTTTCAGCATTTAACTACAATTTGAGTGTCATCTAATTAAATTAAGGCTGTTTTAGTTTCCTAGATGCACATAATGTTATTTTATATTGGACTAGCTAACCTGAGCCAATATTTCTAATAAGGTCAAATTCATCTACTGTCATTCCCACCTAGACGCCTCCTAAGTGTGACTGCTCATCATGGAAAACCATCCATCCAAATTTACCAATCACTCAGTCACAG
Source organism: Cyprinodon variegatus (assembly GCF_000732505.1). Taxonomy (NCBI): domain Eukaryota; kingdom Metazoa; phylum Chordata; class Actinopteri; order Cyprinodontiformes; family Cyprinodontidae; genus Cyprinodon; species Cyprinodon variegatus. The sequence continues at coordinate 485,754 of NW_015151027.1, read as the reverse complement.
TAGGGAACATCACAGGACATAACAGATTTACTGCTGAGTGTTCCTTTGCAGGGTTTCTGCATTAGCATGGCGTGGCATAGATGACGATCTGCCTGTGGCTCTGCTATGGTGTTACTGAACCCCAGGTTGCATTGATGGCAGTCGTCAGGTCATTTGTATTGTTGCCCCTCATCATCTTCTTGACAATACTCCACTTATTATCTGTGGCTCTTTATTGGGCACTACAGCACAGTGATGACCATCATCATTTAAGATGGCACAGATACCTTTAGTAGTGTGGTGAGTACCACATCCTGCTGACAATGGAAATACGCATATCTAAAATGTCCTGGAAGACGGCTGTGCTGACCTTACACCAGCAGATGACGTGGCCGCCCATGACTGGCAAATTCTGAATGGACCTCAAGCAACTTGGATTCTAAGCATTTCCAATTTTCCTCCACACTCTGGGCCTTTTGTTCTAAAATAAAGAGCAGGTTAGACCACAGAAATGGCTCCACATTGGGCTGCAGGAGTTATTGGTCCTTTATGCTCATGGTGCTGTAAGAACTTTCCCCAGCTATTGACCACACATTGTAACTCACCTACAACCTCTCAAATGGGGTTTGCCATACAATCCTCTGGAGACTTGTGTTGATGCTGCAGCTTTCTCTTTCCTCTTTCCACTCAACCTTCCATTAATATGCAGCTCTCTGCCGAGCCAGCTTTCCTAGCAATGACATTTTTATGGCTACTGTCCCTGTGGAGGGTGTCAGTGACTTTCTGCTCAACATCTGTCAAGTCTGTCTTCCCCAAGAATGTGTAGACATTTCTGGATAAAATATTTGTGTATTTTGTTGTTCTCATTCAATATTAACATCTGATAAATACATTTGAGGTTTAGAGATTTTAGATTTGTTATTAAAGTTTTGCCAGTGAAATGGGTCAATGTGAATGTAGATTTAACCTGTGTGACTGGAGACCTGTAAAAAGAAATGTGTAAAAAGAGAATCTGTTGATGTGGACCTTGCTGCAGGTGTGCGTATGCTGGATGGAGAGGTGACTGACATGGTAGAGGCCCAGTCTCTCAGTCTGAACCCACAGCATATCGATATCTACAGCGCCAGCTGGGGCCCGGAAGATGATGGCAAAACTGTCGATGGACCCGCCAAACTGGCAAAGGAAGCTTTTTTTCGAGGAGTCACAGAGGTGGGTGTTTGATTGTGTCTGTGAACGGCAGAGTTATTTACTGCCTTCTGTGTTGCTTCCTTTCAGCAGTAATTGAACTGTTCAGGCATGAGAGGACACCAGGCACAAGCACAAAGCTGTTTTTGACCCTGGTAATCCTGAGGAGGAAGAAATGTCCTCTAAAAGCCGGCAGTGAGGACAAAAACGTTGTTTCAGCTGAAGGACATCTGCTTTAAAATCATAAAAGTCGTCTACGGTTTCCAAACATATCAACCTTTAAAAACCCCAAAACTTATTTTGCTCTATATTTATTTATCTTTATAGAGTGAGGTAATTCTATACATTTTAGATTAGTTTTTAAAGTTGTTTAAATATTGTATATTATGAATATAATTTTTGTTTATCTAATGGGACATTAAATATCTGAATTGTGTATTCAATAAATGAATAAATGTTACATCTGCTTATTAAATGGTATA
>NW_015151027.1:463594-483642 GCF_000732505.1 Cyprinodon variegatus | reverse complement strand
TATATATATATATATATATATATATATATATATATACATGTAATGGGAAAGAGAGGGGTAGTTAAATAAGATTCATTTGAAAACCAGCCTGTCAGCAACTAGACAGTCTATATAATTAAAATGAGAGGATGGTTATGCGATGTCAACAGTCTTGTTGCTGATTGCAGCTCTTTATATTCACCACAGTGGGATTACATGAGTTATGAACAAGTCAACAGAATTATAAGAATACAGAATACACCCGACTCCAACCCAGCTCTGTAGGATTCAGAGCATGTGCCATAAAGCTGATTGGAAGCGCTGACACTGACTACTAAGATAATTGGCACTGTGACAGCGCTGTCAGACGGTGGAGTGGGTGGTGTATCTCTGGAATTGATCAACGCAGAGAGAGATGGTGCCACTCAATACAATAAAGCAGCTCTTAGATGAAAATTATTGTACTTCAAAGGCTGAGAGGTTGGGTGATTTATTACAATGAGCTGTTGTCATTTTGACTCGTTCTCTGTATTGCATTGCTGTCAGGCCATATTTAGCTCCATACAATTTACTGAGTGACCACCTTGGCCCCTGAGATGTACACTGGGTTTTAATAGAGCCTCTTTGAGAGCGGCCCTTAAATACATACAGCCGCATATACTTGGGATTCCTATTAAAGTTTGAATGATATTTTGGTCTAGTCTTTCTGTTGATGGGGTAATCAGCTAAACAGATGTGTGTTTAATCTTTTTATATGTTCCTATAAACATGCGTTCTGCTCCTCAGGGTCGTGGCGGTAAGGGCTCCATATTTGTGTGGGCCTCTGGGAACGGAGGAAGGGAGAAGGACAGCTGTAACTGCGACGGCTACACCAACAGCATTTATACCCTGTCCATCAGCAGCACTACACAGAACGGCAATGTACCCTGGTACAGCGAGGCCTGCTCCTCCACCCTCGCCACCACCTACAGCTCGGGGAACATCAATGAGAAACAGATTGTGAGTTGTGGCCGACTGCAACATCCTCTGTCCTCTGATTTTTATGATTCTACCATAGAGAGCTTCAAATTCTCAGAGAGATTCTCTGCTGGGAAAAAAAAAAAAAAAATTTTATTGGACTTGCTGTCACTCCTGAAATATCGGGCCAGCAGGAGGCATTAGATTAGATTTTATTTTAATCCAATCATTTTGTTTTTCTTTAAAATCCCGGTAAAAAAGAAAAGAAACGTAGTTAGTAGGTGCTCCATATGAAGACTTTACTTATTCAAATTCTAAAGCTTTATTCCCATTTAGGGAATAGAAACTGTTCATTCAATAATAATAGCCATTTTCTTGTTGCATGTGGAGCTTATAAACTTAAAATTGCTTTAACCCGTATTGTATTAAAATATAACTGAATCTGTTAACACTAGGATTCCCAGAAATCTGATCCTACTAGAACTCCTACTGGGCTGTCAATTTGACGTTGCCATTTTTCCCTAAGGAATGCAAGAGCAGTGATGATGTCATCCACGGAAATAGTTCTAGTGTGACGTATAAACCCATTATGGATATGTAGACCTTAAACCAGGTCTAATATATATTTATTAAAGGCTGCATTATATGATATTATTTCTAGTCTAAATTTATATTAAACATAAAAAGGTAAAATAAATAAGACTAATATATAAAACTATTTACTACACAGGTTCAAAGTTTGAAATTATAATGTTATTTACAGAAATTGATTGATTCCCCCAGTACACCACACGCCACATTTTCACATTTAAGACAAAAATCTCATATGAGGGGTTTTGATGCAGTGTTGACACACGTGGCACTGTTTTCTTTGCCTCGCCAAAGCTGGCTCTTCTGCAGCATAGGGGTTGGTAACTTGCGGCCCTGGAGCGCATGTGTCATCAATATTTTGAAGCACTTCTAATGCCTGTTTAGCTGTTAGATTTCTTCTGAAAGCCATTTTTCCATATTAGCCTTATATCCCATTTACACTACCCTTGGAAAACCGATCCATGCTGAGACCGGTCCGAGCTCGGATCTGTTAACCAGGCCGAGCTTGGTTCTGACGACCGTTTACACATCACGCTATCTCTGTTTCTCGACTCCTCGCCTCCTAGTGACGATCTGCGGTGTTACTGCCAGTATTGAACGAGGAAATGAAGCAGTTGGTGGCGGTAATGCACCAAAAGTTGTTTGCCAACCGCCATAAAACACAGGAAGAAGAAGACGAAGAAGGAGGGAATCAAGCAAATCAAAATGTTGCGTGGAGAAGTTTTTGATTGTTGTTTATGGTCGTCTTCTTCTTCTGTTTTGTGTTGGTTGGCAAGCAACTTCTGGAGGGGCATTAGCACCAACGACTGGAATGGAGTGTGATCGGAATGTGCAGCCATGACGTGTTGTGCTCATGCGCTCTTGTTATCAGAGAACCGAGTCAGGGAAAAACCGAGCCGAGCCCACCTCTGGATCTGGTCTGCAGTTAGCGCGGTCCGGTTGTATCTAGCTCGGTTCAGTTCACTTTGTTTTCCATTTACACACGATAAGTTATCTCAGTTACTGGGTTCGGACCGGTCTTGGCACGGTTTTTCAAGGGTAGTGTAAATGGGGTAAAAGAGTTCCACAGATTTTTTGGTGGAATGTTAGTTGCTAGGCAACGGTACTGTCTGTCAGTCAACAACGGGAATAATTTACAATGCAATGAATTAAGCTGTGAAAATGTCGGCTGTGGGAGATTGAGGTCAAATCAACCATATTTAATTTTTAGGTTTTTATTTTATTAAAAAAAAAAAAACTGAAAATTAAAATGAAGGAAATATAGAAACAGCAAAAGTCAGTTAACATGACCAACATAAGAGTAATGTAAATAAAGTTATTTCACTTCAAAATCTCAGAGTTGTCAAAAATGCGGCCTTGGGAGTTCTACTGTTAAAGGTGTTAAAAAGGTTTTGGTGAGAGCAGTGCTTTCCCATCTCGTTTTCAGAGAGACACTGAAAGCAGAATTCCATGCTTTGTCTATTTAATTGTTTCTTGGGTTGGCTAATTTTAGCTAATTCTAACAATGTATTTAAATGTAAATACTGCTTATCACCCGATTTGAAGTGTTTTTGGAAATTTGACCACTTCTGCTTTTGAGAAATTTAAATGACTCACTGAATGTGAGTCAGAAGCTTTATCCACCATGTTTGTTTTGAAACTCTTGATCGTGGAAGCCGAGCCGCAGCTGGAGCCGAACTGCACTGATGTGTGCAGCACACGTAGTCACACACACACAGAGGCTCCAGCCAAGGATTTGAAGGAAAATTAATCAGCTTCTTTGTAATAAATCAATTAAATTATAGAAATAGGATATTAGTTGGAAAAGATTATATGTCTGCATCTACGATTACACTCACGGGTGTCCGTAGCCCTGCTGTGAGTTTGAAAGCTCTTGGTCCTTTTTGTTACTCAGATTGTTTCTGTCAAACAAAATTAAACAAGGTTAATGGTGCTCTAAGGATGTTTAGGGCCTGATTCTGAGCAGCACAATCATTAGGGAGGAGTAGCTTTTCCTCTAAACATAGAGCTATTTTAAGCTGGTTCAAACATCCAGTCAACCTGCTTCTCAGACATCTCTTAGTTTCAGCAGCCAAATTGACTGACAGGAAGCAAACAGGCTGATCGTATCTGTTGAATGTCTTGGAAATGGTTCAGTGTCCCTCTGGAAAAGTGGCATTTGCCTCGGCATGATTCCATATTTGCATAATTTAAGATTGGAAAGATGAGCAGTATAATCGGATGTACAGTTTCCAAGGCGTACCTCTGCTATGCGGTGATAAATGTTTTCAAATATGTTGAAATAAATAATACTTATACAGATCAGATTTGATCTGGTTGTTGCTACTTTAATGATTTTTGCTGAGGGAGCTGAGGGAGACCTTAAAAAAAAGCTATAAGTTATATCATTTTGGATATTTATCTTAGTAAAGTTTATCTTTTACCATAGTAAAAAAGTTTAATAATTTATTGAAAATAAAATAGAGTTAAACAATTGATTAATTAACTTTTTTGCAGTCAGTTAAGTAACTTTTCTTTCTGTTTTCACAGTTGTGACTCATTAAAACATCCATAGTAAAATGCTGGAGCTCCATCCATCAAATCTGTTTCAGTTTAACATTCTTATGACAAGCATTAAATCTCTTTCCTAGATATACATGCGCACCAGCATGCACACACATTTCCTCTATATAACATGCAGCCACAGAGCTTAAAGAGCCTGACAGGCAGCCGATGACATCTTCATGACATGTGCCTGGTCCTGTAATGTGTCTGTGATGCACTGATTTAATTATGATGTCACTCATGAACTTTGGGGGGGCTGGAGACTAGGAGAAAGGGCGACATCTGTGAGGTTTTTCCAGAGAAAAAATGTTAATGTTTTACTGAGATTTTTTTGGTTTGGTTTTGGTCCTCTTTTCTTTTCCTTAGTAAAAACTATTAATTTGTAAAAAATCTGATCAAAAGTGTCACTTTTTATTACTTGAAATGCTTTTTTTTTAAGTCTGTATACGTATCTTTTCTTGCTCTGCTTTTATTTTGCAGTCTTGTTCAACAAAGTAGACCAACTTTATTTTTTGCATTGAGCTGCAGGATTTGAAAAGTTTTTTTTCTTTTTATCATATGAGACAGTTTTCTTTGAAGAAACTCTCTGGTTTTTGCAGCCGCTTGCTTTTTATGCTTGCAGGGGGAGATATTCACATCTGGGAGCTGCCCAGTGAATCCACAGCACTCCGCTGTGGATCACTAGGGGGATGTCTGCTGAAGCAGTTCCTTCTAAAAAGAGACTCTTAAAGAGAAGGAGAGCACATGATTTCCATGGTTTGATTTTTCTAGCTGGCAGCTTTGTGCTCTTCACATTCTGACTCTTTATGCATTAGCTGATTCTTGCCCCCAGCAAATACAAGCAGTATAAGATAACAAATGAGAATAAGGTGAAGAGTAAGGGATTTTATTCATATAACTGGGGCAAGTTTTAAGTTATCTAAGAGCTTTAAAGGAAATTGGTTATAAAATGTAAGGGGAAAGTTAAATTCAGATAAATATCGATTGATATATATCTGAATTTTCTAAAAAAAATATGGTTGCGCTAGCAGGCATAAAAAAAGCATAGAATTTTAAGTGAATAACATACCATTCTGTGAAAATTTATTTTTCTCTTTGCAGATAAAATTTTTTTCTTTTGTGTTTACATGCCACGTCATCAAAAAAAAAAAATGGATTTAGAAAAATTCTAATCCGAACTAATCTGCTGTATAAATGTGTGCCCCCAAATATGTACATCCCGCTTTATAAGCTATGGTGGCAAAATGTTGTTTCTTCACCAAACTAACTTACTGACATTCAAAGCAGTAGTCACCATAATTATTCCAAGACCGCATCATGTTTATGATGCAGCAGTATAACACATGGGCTGGACAAAACTGGGGAGATTTCCAAGACAAAAAAGCAGTGGTAAGCCTAACCAATTACAAAAGGCCAATCTCACATTCAGCCAAAAAAGTCTTGAGGATCAATACATATGCTCCAGAATGACGCAACAAAAATGTATCTTTATGGAAAACGAAAAACTACATTAAAATGACCGGCAAACATGTTGCCGGGAAGGTAATATGAAGTTCCTTTGCTGCTTTTTGGAACCCAGATTGCCAGATTGATCGATCAATGAATTATTCTGTGTATTTGGGAATCATGGCGTAGAATATTATACTATAATAGAATATTATACTATAATATATTATATATTAATAATATTAAGATAATGAACTGATACACACCTAAAGGTCCACCTATAAATGGCAGAGAATGAAATGTTTTGAAATGGCCTAGTCTAAGCCCAGACCTACATCAGACTGAAATTGTGTGGTATGATCTTAGGACCAGTTATAACCAGGCCAGTAATAATTGAAAAGCTTCTTATGTCACTAATTTATAATAAAGATAAATCATCATGAAAACACTGCTGTTTGTATTTATTAAGGTCTACCTTTCTTGATATTAAATTTAGTTTGATCTGAACGATTAAAATGTGACAAAGAATCTAAATCAGAAGATAACAGCGCTGCCAAAATGGAGAAATCTGTCTGAAATATGTTTTTTTTTTTTTTTTGTCTTTCCTCCCCAGATAACAACAGACCTCAAATCTAAATGTACAGACTCTCACACCGGCACCTCTGCCTCTGCCCCCCTGGCTGCGGGGATCATCGCTCTCGCTCTAGAAGCCAAGTAAGTGCTTTAAATGCTTTTTTATTTATTTTTTTTTGTGTGTGTCTGAGTTTGGACCTGTACTGCTTATTTGCTCCAATTATATTGATTCAATTTGAAATTGATTGAAATGCAGCGAAAAGGAAAAAAAAAACCAAAACAAAACAATGTGTGTACTGTAAGCTCATTAAGCTGCGCCTGAAATTTTTAGAGAAGGTTTGAACACATTCCATTTCTAAGCAGTTTGAGTTGAAAAGATGGTGACAGAAAATATTTCAAAAAGATGAACAGATTCATACTTTTTTGTTGCTGCATCCTTAAAGCCCTCATGTTGGATTAATCCGCTGCCGGTGGTGCTGCCTGTTGCTCATCCATTATAATTAGATTTTTCAATAAAAAGAGAATTAAAAAAAAAAGTATTCAGAATGAAGTTATTTAAGCCTTCAGCCACATTTTTCAACTGTGCTGTTACAAATACCTCGCAGCACTAATCATTTTTATCTGGTCACCCAGCACTAATGGATGGCCATGAAAGATGTTGGGCACAAGCTTCAATGCAAGCAATTAGTCTAGATGATGGAGAGGAAAAAACTATAGAGACAAAAAATAAAAATGAATTGGATGAGGAAGGATTCACCCAGAGTTAGCCTGTCGAATGCCCTCATTTGAACTAAATCCATAATAAAAAATTAAGCTGAATTTAAAGCTATATGAAAAAGAATGACAATTCCAGCCCAGACCTTTATCCCTGCTTAATGTTAGCATTATGTAGAAAAACAAAACTTTTTTAGTTTTTCTTTATTTTGGCAAAGGCTTCAAATGAACCTCAAACACATGCCGGATTAAGACCTAATAGCCTTGCTGAAACTGTGACTGGGACCTCATTGATTTAATTAGCTTTCCACCTGCAGGTTTAAGCTGCACATGCATTGACAGGCTCAGCCCTTTGATCTTCTGTGGAGCTTCAGGTTGATTTTTAAGCAACAGCATGTGGTGCCACACGTGTTTGCTGATGTTGGCTATTTTTATGTGCAAACATGCATTTCTGTTTGTTCCAGTAAACAACTGACATGGAGGGACATGCAACATCTGGTTGTGAGAACTTCTCGTCCTGCCCACCTGCTCACGAACGACTGGAGAACCAATGGAGTCGGACGCAAAGGTGCAGCAGCTTCGGCCAAGTTGTCTTCTGTAAAGAGATGATCCTGAGGGCAGGAAAATAGACAGCAATGTGCAGCTTTTTTAGGCACTGTGAAAAGAGTGCTGCTTAGAAAAAGAGCATGCCAAAGGCACAAGGAGAAAAGATTTCATTGGAAGAGTCTACAAGATAAACAAATGATACAAATCTGGCCATATACAGTATACATTTTTGCGGCTAGATTTGTATAAACAGGGTTGAGATCTGGTCCGGATATGTTGAGTGCTCAAGACTGTTATTTATGCAGTGAGATACTCATCCATCCTTCAGAGCCAATAGGGAGGCGCAAAAGAGTGGACAAACCCACACCCATAGGAAATCTGTGGTTAGTTTGGAGAGATCTTAGAAACAATCTACCAGGGCTATTCCTTAGAAGAATCAGTGCTGTTGTTAATATTACCAATTTCTTTTTATTTCACAAATAGTGATGAAACTACACTGTTGAACAGAGCGTTAGTCTAAATATCCTTAAACATTTGTACTGTACTCTATATGCATCACTACACCTTTTGTGCTTAAAATAATAAAATAAAACAGATGAACAATTAAATTGAACATAAGGGAGAGATATGTCGGAGAATAAAAAGGCAGAAAAGCACTGAAGAACACAGGAAGGTAAGAAAAAAGTCTGTGAGAAATAAAACAAGATAGACAGAAAATGAATCTGTGAACGTAGTCAATGATTTAAATTGGTTTAACCAAAGATTAAAAGTTAAGAGATTAAAAAAACAGTAAGGAGAGGAGCCTGCATGACATCCAAAGTCTGAGTCAGAGTTTTCATCACATCTTTGCAACATGTAAAAGCATCTGGTCTACGGACCTGAGGGAATGAGACAGTACATTAGAATGCAGTGGTTCAGACAGATAAAATGGAGCACAACTGTTAAGAGGCTTAAAAACAAATAGGACTCCAGTGGCGAAACCAGTAAATGTGGGCCAAAATTGGGGAAATTGGCTCTTCTTTGCTTGTACAAATTAAAAAATTACTGCAGACACTTAGTATCAGTTCTAAGAGGAAAAATAAAGCTGATAAATGCCAAGAAGAAACGTCACAGTAATCAACACACTAGGTACTAAAAGAAGGATGAGTATTTAGCTAAAAAGGCTGATGCTGACACTTAAAAAAAAAAAAAAAGTGCAGAATCCCTTAAACACGAAAATAACTCAATTATATAACAGAGGAGCTATCTGACACTTAAAAAATGTAATTAGTGGATATTGGTCTCCGAAACTGCACCAGGGTGACTATCACCCTTCAGAAAGCAGACATTGATGAGGCTCATCTCTGTTCTTGTTTCTACAGTCAGCCATTCCTATGGATACGGTCTGCTTGATGCCAGTGCTATTGTATCAATGGCAAAGACGTGGACGAATGTGGGGCCACAGAGAAAGTGTGTGATCTCCATTCTCACTGAGCCGAGGTTGGTATTCATTTACATTATCATTATGTCTGCCTTTTGTATTGATTCCAACATTTGTAGTTATGGTAAAAAAAATGAAAGCAAGTAAAGCCGAATGTAGACTCAACTAATATGATTTCTTTACCCATTCAGATAGATTTTCTGATGGCACCTGACGACAACTGGAATATATGAGGGCTACTGTTGTTTTTTTGTTGCTTTTTATATGGTAAAAGAACAATTATATAACCAAATGAGACGAAAACAAGATTCTTGATTGACTTACAGTTACTCAATAAAATGAGCAGAGAAGCTAGTGCAGCGGTGCATGGCACAAATCTCTATCACAGACCAAATGACCAGATTCCATTCCAGTAGATGTTGCATGGGAAACAGTTTTGGATGTGTTGCAGTTTGGTTAGTGGAGCCTTAATGTTCCATCACCATATGCCTGTGCAGGAGTTTTCTAAATTAGCCTTCATGCATCATTTCAGTGAAACGTTGTCTTCATTTCTGTCGGCCTGGTTGAATTCATTAAAATCTCTGCCAATGTTTGTCTGCTCGGGCTTCTCCCAATTACATCTTTAACATTAGTTTTCAGCCATCTTTTTTTTCTTCCCCCGCCACTCTTCATGGGCGATACGGTCTAAACTCCGTGTGACATCCTCTGTTCATTATGCTCTCCCTGTCACTCGTCTCACTGGGTCAGAGCTTTGTCTCTCCTTTACTGCGGCAATGACCAGATGGTTCCAGCATCTGGGAGTTGCAGGTTATTCAGTTTACATTTTAGGTTTTTAGCTGCCTTGTTTATCAAAAGTGATTCACAATAAACAATCTGAGGAAGGAATAACTCCATTAGCAGCGTTATTCACTACATTCAGATATTAACATATCAAAAGAGCCTCTGATATCGGCCATTCATACAGCAGCTGTGATCATATTTTGGAAAGAGGATTTTTAACCAAAGAGGAAAAACTACTGGAGGAAAATCTCCTCTAAGCTTCCCCCCTGACTGAACAAGGTTGGATTTGTTACAGGCTGGATTTCTTCCCTTCTCCATGCCCTCTGAATTTGCGTTTGCACATTTTGTTGTTTCTAAGAACTGATTGCAAATATTGGAGACAAAAAAAAAATAACAATATTTAGTTTTGAGAAAAGAGCAGGTGGATGAGCTGGAAGCTTTCTTGGAGCTTTTCATCCGATTATTTGTAGTCTAGAAACACCCTCCTCTTTTCTCCTAGGTTACCCAGCCGCAGCATCACAAAGCTGCACGTTTGGCTGGGCTCAAGAATTATCTTTTGTGTGCCATGATAAACCTTACATACAATACAAAGGAGTCTCTGGAGGGCAGAGATTTATGTCCTTACAGGCCTAACCTGCAGAATTTAATTTTAACTGATTTAAGTCTCCTAATCCAAAGGGGAGGAACAAAAAGATCAATTATCTAATATCTGCTTAAAGCCTCGTATTGAATTCCCAGTACCTGGTACCATCCTTACAAGATATATTGTCACCTAACAATTGTCATGATATCAGGACTCTCATTGTCATCACATCCATTAGGGAGGTAATTACTTCCCCCCCGGCAGAAGAGGGAGACGCAGTGACAGCCTTTACAAAAAATAGCAAAAAATATTATGTATGATTATAAAAATAAATCTGATAGAGCCTCACTGTTAGGAAGAAAAATAAGATAAAAATTATATTAAAAAATAACCATAGCGATCCTCAGCAGTATCCAGATTATTTATAGTGCTCCATTTTACCATAGATATAAGCCCAATTAAAACTAGCTCAATTCGTAAATAAGTTTGTCATAACAGCAGACAATAAGTAATATTTAAAAAAACTCAGCTGATCATCCAAAGCAAGCATGTGGGGACTGTGGAAAGTAGTTTGACAGAAACCTTTTGCGCAACTCTCCTCGGGATGAGCTGCCATTTGCTGCGGCAGACTTAGAAGCTAAACGGCTAATTAAGGTTATTGAAGTGTAGTTTATCACTCCCCCACAGCGCCTTAAGTTCAGCTTCTAGTCGTCTTCTCCAGTGTAAAGCTGCTTTACTCATCAAAAGCGTTTTACTGCAGGTGATCCTATAATGGAGCTTGGAATATGCAGATCTGTTTGGACTGTCATTGGAGGCAGGTCATATATGATGCGATATGACAAATCTGAGCGTTTTGTGCACATCTGCTGCTGTCCATCTCAGAATTGTTGTAAATGTGTCCTAAGAGGATTTGAGGTGAAGGAGAGAGGGGTATTGAATGCTTTACCTGCCTAAGAACAGCGATTCTCAGACATTAATCCGTCTCACCCTCCAGCCTATTTTGGTCAGCAGTGCTGGCACAAAAAAGAAGGAAATATAATGTTTGCTTCGAACCTAATGTACGTGTCTTGCTTCTGTTGTCGTCTTGTAGGAACATCGGCAGCCACTTGTTGATTGACAGAAGCGTGGATGCCTGCTTCGGTTCAGACAGCCATGTGACCTCTTTAGAGCACGTCCAGGCCCGGCTCACCCTCACCTACAACCGGAGGGGGAACTTGGCCATCCACCTCATCAGTCCTGCTGGCACGCGCTCCACCCTGCTGCACCCGAGGTACTAGCAACCCCAGACCGTGAATGCATTGAGTTTAAATGCATAATCCCAATAACACTGCTAAATACTCTATGTCCTTTAGGCCTCATGACTACTCATCAGAGGGTTTCAATGACTGGGCGTTCATGACCACCCACTCTTGGGATGAGAACCCCAGCGGGGTGTGGACGCTGGAGATTGAGAACGTAGCTGGTGCCAGTGATTATGGTAAAGCAGCTATCCTCTGACTGGTTTTATTTTTTTTCTGCAAGTCCCATCTTTCTGAATTGTTTAACAGATTGCAATCTGTTGTGTCTGCTAATCAGATAAAAGGGTCATAGTTCACTGCCAGGTGATTAGACATCAAGAGGCTTTACTGTCTCTGCAGTAGTTTAAACTTTGTGGCTTTGCAGCAACCAGTTTACCTGTTGATCTTTGCTCTTTTGCATGACAATCTGTGGGGGGATTTCATTATACTCAAAAGCATTTCTGCTTCATCTTTGGGATAATAATAAAAAAAAAAAAAAAAAAAAAAAATCATCCAAGGAAGGATCCTCCTTTGATTTCTCTCCTCTAAGGTCCTCCTGGAGCCTCCTTTGTTCTCATTTCCTCAAGGTGCTTTTAAGGGATTGGAAGATGGCTCAGCGTCTTTGGCAGGGAACAATTTCTAGGTCACAAGTGCAAGAAGGACATGAGGCAGCATACGTTATAGTAGAAAGGAGCTTTTATGTTTGCTCTACGATCTTGCGTCAGAGCATTGCTAACCCCACAAAGCTGCTCCACAACTTAATATGCAGTCAAGAATCTGGGTTATTGTCTTAAACATTCATCAGTAGTCAGGAGTGATTTACAGAAGTCACACCTCTAAAAGTGATTGATTTTTTTTTATTTTTAATTAGTTGATATGTTCTTCATAACTGAACTCTGTAATAGAGGATGTGTTCTTTTTAAATCCTTAGTTCATGTTTCAGAGCCATGTTCTGTCAGGAATAGAAAGAACACAATTACCAGAATCCACTGGGAGCACTGGAGCCTTGTGGCTTTTGACGGGCCTATTTCTAATTTCTTTTTTTATCCCCTTGTCTCATTTTAGGCACCCTGACCCAGTTCACCCTGGTGCTTTATGGCACTGGCTCAGCATCTTCCAGCTCATCTGAACAGTCCCAGTCCAGCAACGACAACTGCAAAACTTTGGATCTGAGCACAAAATGTATCGGTAAGACAAGTCATCCTCACCCCAGTTAGCTCCTTTCACACAGCCGCAGCAGTCAGAGGGTGAATAAAACAGATAAATGGACCCGGTTAGTGGGAAAACAGGCAACACGCCTCAGCTAAACTTGTGACGGTGTGTGCTCCGCTGCACACCATACTCAGTTTCTCAACACTCTCCTGCCGGGATTGGCATTTTAAATGAATAGGTAACCTCTGATTAGATCAAATAAGCATCACCTCAGCTCACTTAACTAATCTCATTTCAATTTGAAGCTCTTCACTGCTCTTCCTTCCTAATACAACTATTGCTATAGGCGAGGTCTCCCGCTCCCACTGAGCCACTTCTAAATGCAGCTACATGCTGACTGAGATGGAGTCAGCCTGACCCCTACAGGCTGTGCGAGGGTTAAACATGTCAACACACAAGTGCTGACTGAATACAATTATCATGCATTTTAGCAGCATCTCAACCAGAATGTTGTGATAATTGTGCATCTCAGGAACAGAGAGTTGTATGACAGCGGAAACACAATTATCATTCTCCCCCAAGCTGCTGAAACGCTGCAGAGATTTTTTTTTTTCTTGTATTCAAGCCTATTTATTTATCTGTTTATTTTTCAGCTTTGCTGCCCTCACACTGTAACTGATTACTAGATAGCCACTTATCTGTAGCTGGATCCCTTCTGCTGTTTTTGTTCGTTGCTCTCAGAGTGCAGCAGAGTTCATTACTGCGAAGAACAAAAGATGCTGAAACCAAGCATCCGGGTAATTGGTACCACTGAAGACAAACTGGAGTAGAGGATTTCTCTGAAGCTGTGGAGTTAAGAATGTAATGATTCTAGACTCGACTTGATGAAGTCATAAAATGATGTGTGTACATGAACTAAAGTTTTCCCTGCTTCTGGTTTCAAAGGAAATGCATCCCACTTTCTCAGGCCATCACCTATTGACCGGTTATGTCCAGGGAACAACTTGGATCTTATTTGTAGCATGAGAGAAATAATCCTTTAATCCTTTTTATTAGCATTTGTTTCAATAGAGTTGGACAGAAACAACACTCCAGCTATTGCTACTTCACTGCAGATTTATCAGAATCAGAAAAAAACTTTGTAACGAAGATGCATTTTACATGTAAGATAAACACAGATAAACAAACTTCCAGGACGTGGATGACTTTGAGAATATGTAATTTTGACTAAACAACTGCAAGTTGTGTAGGGATTTTATAGTGTAACGTTCTGCAAAGAAAGAGCACTGTAGCAGATCTAAGAAATAAGAGAAATTAAAATAAATAGCATTTACATCTCTTGAGATCTACATTCATTGCAGTATCTTAATAAATTGTGGAGATGCACTTTAATTGAATTATCTTAAGTTTGTTTTTTCACTCAGTTTTTCACTTAATTTATCTCATTCTCCTCGCATTAGTCTGAGTACTTTATGAATTTAGACCATCAGTTATTGTATATGACAGACTAAAGGGTTTTGCAGTGAATTTTAAAACTTAATTTTACCAGAAAGAGTTGAACAACCAAAATTGCAGAGACAAGAAATTACAAGTTCTTAGTAAAGTACATGCTTCTTGTTCTGGGAATTGGACACAGCTGTTAAGATACATGATTAGATCAGAGTTAGCGCGGTTGGCTGTTGCCAACTTCTTTCTAGACATTTCTAGTCCCTGGCTGCAGAGCAGCAAGTTTTTTAAAACTAGCTTTGCCCCAGCACCCATCACAAAATGTTGCTTTGGGTGTTACAGACTTTTTTTTCCACTTCTGCTTCCACTTTTTATATTTATGCTGATTTTCGTTTGGCCTGTGGTGCTTGCTGAGATGCGTTTCTGCAGATGGATAACTTGCAGACCAAATTAACCTATAAATAAAGTAACTTAAATTCAGGACAAACCACTACTTAATGAAAAAAAATAACTTTCCTCTGATTGAATCGTGTTTATTATTTGAAGTTCAATGTTTCATTTAGGAAGTGAGTTGAATAATCTTGTTTTATAACAAAGGTTCTGTCCTACCTCTGGAATTTTGATAGCTTTGAGATATGTGGAAATAATGATTTTGGTTCCCTCTTTAGGGCGCCTCTGACTCATACGAGAGGGTAGATGGTGAGTGCAGCAGCTGATTTCAGTTTCTCTCTCTCTCTGCTGCAGAGTGCAACCCTGGCTACTACCTCTTTCAGCGGGGCTGTGTGAAAGAATGTCCCGCAGGGTTCGCAGTGGGCTCCCAGCCCCTCAACTACACTGTGGGAAACTCCATCCAGCCAACTTCCGTCCCGGCCTGCCTGCCCTGCCCGCCGCCCTGCGTCACCTGCAGCAGCCTCAGCCCTCAGTTCTGCCTGTCCTGCCCCGATCACAGCTCCTTGGACTCCATCTCCGGTACCTGCCTGCGCCTCAACCACTCCATGCGAGAGTCCCCCGGCGGCTTCATGGTGGGCCAGGAAGTCCCCAAGCCTCTGCTCGAGCATGGCTCACAGCTTCCCGTCACCATCGCCTTGCTCAGCTGTGTGGCCATCATCGCTACCTTCGCAGGCGTATTCCTGCTGCTTCAGCTCCGCTCCGGCGCGCTCATCAAGCTGCCCTCTTTGGAGGCGGGCGGTGGCTTCAGCCTGAGGGGAAGCAGGGTAGTGTCGTACCGCGGCATTCCGACGGTCTGGGGGGACGATGGGCTGAACACGGACTCGGAAAATGATGAGTTTGACGTCCACAACGAGAGGACTGCCTTTATCAAAACACAAAGTGCTCTTTAATGCCTTCAGAAGTCCCTCCTCCTCCTGCTCTCCTTTAAATTCCTCTCATCCCCATCTGTCTCCACACTTCAGGGCAGTTCACTGTCCTCTCTGTCTCTTCCACTCAAACACCCTCTTCATTGTATCCTCGCTGTCTTATTTAGATCCTCATCTGCTTTTAGGAACTGGTCTCACTTCGTCGTGGGACTCATGATGGGGAGCTGCTGTTTTTGAAGCTGGGATCAGCCTGAGCTTTTGCTTTGTTCACACTTGGATGCTTTTTTTCCCCAAACCTCATATCACTACCAGCATCTGTTGGTGCAGAGTTCATTTTACCTCCAGCTTACAGTAAACAAATGCTCATTTACTGTATCTACACCCCCCCCAATCTTCCATTAGTCTCAGTGCAGTAGCCAGATGAGATTTTGAGCAGGAGAATAAGAGATGATTTTGTGTGCGTGTGCATTTCTGAATGAATGAGCCTGCATAGAAACGGGTGTCGAGATCTGATGAGCAGTTTGGAGCGTCGTGCCATTAATGAAGACATTAAAGTGCTTCCTGTCATTTAAGATTTTAACTGATGGCAAAATGACAGTTATTCAAAGAGCCATTCAGACTCATTGAAAAACATTTTCTTCTTTCCTCTTTGTCATTTGCTAACATCAGTATTTAAAATCTGTGCATTTTATTACTGCATTTAAAATAAAAGAACAAGAGATTTGACAGTTTAAAATGCAATCAGAGCAAAGAAAGCCACACATTAAATATCTAAACGCTTTCCATCATTTTTAGATTCCAGCCTCACTTTTTTCTAAGGCAAGCTGCGTTTCAGGAAAAAGAAATGCCAAGAAAACATCTCTACATAAATATCTCACACCCAGCTTTCTATTTTAATGGCAGCATCTGATGCCCCTCTCTCTCCTTGGGTGGGAGATGAAGCAGCCGAGGCGCCGCCGTGCATTTGTGAGCCCCTCAAAGCAGCTGGCAGGTGTTGACTTACCTGTGATTGATTCATCGACACAGCAGAGGCTGTAACAATACATCAGGGCCCCCCCCGCTGCTGTCAGAGTGAATCAGCCCCTCAAACACAAGGTTCATGTCTTAATGACTGGATGTGGGTTTGATTTGTGCACGAGCATGACCAAGGTTGTAAAGCATCACCTGACTCGCCTAGCCTCTGAGGCTATGCCCCCCCCTCTTAACTCTCCTCTTCAAATCTCAAGTGTGGATTAAAATCCCACTATCGACGCTCCTTAGCTCATCAGCGTCTCTGCACCTCATCCAATCACAAATTCAAATGATCAAGTTGGCATACTTGAATATTTTACTCCAAATGATTCTACAGCTAAGAGATTTTATTAATATAATTATTTTAAGTGGTATCATTTTGTTTTTCTTCTTTTCTGGGCTGTGATCATATGAAATAAGCGTCTCATTGTTTAATCCATTATAGCCATTTTGATTCCATTGATTCCTATCCTTTTTTTTTGTTGTTTTCTTTCACTCTTTGTTTAAATTTCTGCACAGAAAAGCCAATGCTTGCTGGAAGAGGTTTCCAGATGATGGCGTGCATAAAAAACTGCAGCTGCTCATCCTTTTATCTACCTCTCATTCCACAGCAAGGCTTCACACACTTAGACGGGGCTGTTAATTATAGAGGTGAATTTAAGTATGGGATAGGCATGACATTTTCTCTGTGGTGATATAGTTGGATGGGTTTATGTTTCAGAAGAAAAGAAGTGAAAGCAGATCACTAAACTGTCAACTCTACTTCCCCGGAAACTCACCTGTTCTCTCTTAAATGTATTGCCTTTTAGGATCAGCATCATGCGTGCTTATGAGTGGGCTTTAAAACCGCTTAATGAGATGAAATGTTCACAGATGAAAATGGCTGGCTAAAACCGGTGGGATCGTTTCTAAGGGGCGTCTCCTTCTGGACTTTTGTCGTCTTATTTTATTGTTTTTTGTTTTTTTTTTCCTAAGTTTATGTCACTGACAATCATTTACCTTGTCTTGAAGGCAAGAAGGGTGCAAAGGCACACAGAAAAATTGATTTTAGCTATTAATTGAACCACTTGTGTTGCAAAACCTTCACATGTGTTTCAGAAAAGGCTCAGTTTGTAAAGGTGAAGCTGACAGATGCAGGTATTTTAGTACGGATGCTGTCAAAACCAGTTTTATACCCTCAGATGGCCCAAACCGGAAACATGCAGCACATTTGGTTGTTTCCTGACTGACAGGAGACCTTTGAGAGCGGATCTGGTGGGGAAAAGAACAACCTCAAAAGCAACAAATGTGTTATAGCCTGGAGCTTTGTGTGATATACGTCAGTGCCTACCGCCATACCAGCTTTGATTGGTCCCCGCTGAGCTCCAGCCTCAATCTGTGCAAACACCAGGAAATGGGTAACAAAACAGGATCCAATTAAAATCTGACTGTTGACTAATTATAATAAAAACCATGATTTAGACGGCATCTTGCTATTTGCATTTTCCCTTTCAGTCACTTTCCCCTTTAATTGATTTTCCTTTGTTCTATGTTGATGTACTCACTACAGCTTGACAACTCTGAAAAGAGGAACTCTTTTCATTTAAGGGTTCAACTTTTAGAGAAACTCCTGAATGGAGGCAGCATTAATTAGCCCGTGCTTCCAGAGCTGCTGAAATCCATCAGTGGCTCTATTGCCACAATGTGATATAAAATACACACTAAAGAGAACTGGTTTGCCAGCGGCCCCAGAAAGCAGCCCTTTTATGACTATAAAGTTTCCACCTGGCTGGCAGTAAAGCTTAAAGCTGTTAAATGCTGACAAAAAAATCTGTTTATTGCTAATTATTTTTGTCCGATTGTAAAGATGAAAACCTCATCATTTAAAGGCTTTCAGCTGGGAGCTAGATGTTGCTCTTGTTCCCATTTCTTTAGGATTTAGTCTGAAATTGGCCACGCAAACTCGGACTTAGTTGATAGGAGCAATATCTTTGGCATAACCAAAGACAATCATTTAAATGCTGTTTGTTTCGTATAGAACGTGTCACCTTCAGGTTGGTTCATCCCATCCGTCCTCCTGTAGCTGCGTTCAAAGTGTTTAAATGAAACCCCAGTGATCTCTGCCTTTCTGAAGGTCCCTAATGACATGTTGCCTGTTGAGCAGCTGTGGAGGGAGGAGGTAGAATGTATCCCATCGCCACGACCTTAAGGGCTGAACCAGATCTGCGTGCAAATGCTTGTTAAAGTAGAGACGAAACACAACACAGTGCGGTGGAGGAGCAATCTCAGTCCACATCTTTGACCTCCTCCCACCTCTTCTCGAGGCTCCTGACCTGTGGCTGCGCACAGTACCTTACAAATTTGTGACCGATGATTAATGTATAAGAATGACTATCCTACATGGGACATAACTCTAAAATAAGGCCTATTTTTGTACTATATGAATGGTGCAGTGTAATTTTCTTGTAATTTAAAGATGTTTTTCTTTTGTTTTCTTCTTTTTATTTAATTGATGTCAATTATAGATTCTACTAAAAAAAAATAAAGATCTATGCAAATTTAAATGTTTTATTCGTTTTGTTTGTTCAGATTTTCTGAGCAGTTTGGAAAAGTATGGAATTTGATCTCAGGATTTTCCAGGTCTAAAGTTTATAAAATTCTGAGTATTTCAAGAATATTCTCTTTTAATGGGGTTATAAGGATGTTGACAGTCCTTACCTACTGTATTTCTCTCCTCCCTTATGCCCTTCCGGTATTTCCACTTTAGCTGTTTCCGTACTTCCGTCCTTTCTGCTAGAGGCGTCCTACCTTTGTTCCTCTCTTATGTTCTTTTCCATCAGTCATGTCCTTTCTTCTTTCCTTTTTTCCACATTCTTTAGGTACTTGCCTTCTTTGTACCTTTCCTTTCTTGTTTTCCTTGCATCGTTTTTCCTGGTGTCTTTCATTGTGTGTTCCTTCTCCCATTATTTTTCTGTTCTTGTTTTCCTTTTCTTTAAATCCTCCTTTCTCCCTCCTCCACACCCTTCCTACTTTCCGTATTTTCTTTCTCAGTTTGTAACACCCTTCCCTCCTCCTACCCTAATTTTTCTCTCGTTTCCTTCCTTCATTGCTTCTTTCTTTAATTCCTTACCTTGTCTTTAATCCTTCTTCCTCATGTCCCTTCCTTCCTTTCTTACCTTCCTGATGTCCTTTATATTTCTTAAACCTTTTTCTATATCTGTCTAAACTTTTATTTATCATTCTTACCTCTCATTGTTTTCTATTTTTATCTATGTCTCTTTCACTCTCTATCATGTTTGTCCATAATTTTTCCTTTCCTGCTCAACCCCCTTCCTCCTTCTAAGTCTCTCTTTTGTCGGATATCATATTTAAAGTGTCTCCGATATATTTATAGCGCATGCTTGTTTTATATTTTGACTCTGTCATAAGGGACTCAGGACTTTGACTCTGAAGAAGAATAAAAAGTTTCTCTACAGTGACGCATGTTAAACCTTCTGTGTTTAATGCTTTAAATGGGCTGAACTGTGATGAATGTGGCAGTAAAGTTTTGCAACCAGGGAAGGAATAATGTGCCGGAATCCATTTTTTATTCAAATTAAGTTTATCTGGCTTTAAGATTGCAATCTATTTAAATAGAAACTTGTCGTGGGAAAAAAGTATTCAACTATTCATCCTAGTTAAATAAACGGAGATCGATGGATTTCACTCAGTCGGCACATTTATTAATATCTTTG
>NW_015151027.1:462183-463438 GCF_000732505.1 Cyprinodon variegatus | reverse complement strand
GACTGCCTGGCTGTGTGGTTCCTGGATGGGGCCGCCTTTCACAGCTGCCTTTTGTATCTCTGCTTCTGTCTCCTTAAACACCAGTCGCCCTCAACAGATGGCCGCTCACACTGAGCCTGGTTCTGCTGGAGGTTTCCTCCGGATAAAAGGGAGGCTTTCCTCTCTACTGTCGTTACAAGCATGCTTAATGTGAGGAATTACCTTTGAGTCAATGAGTTGATGCCATTAACTGGTTTTCCTTATATAGAATACTTTGAATCAATTTGACTGTATATGAGATGGTGAACTGTAAAGTGCTTTGAGATGACATGTGTTGTGAGTTGGCGTTATATAAATAAACTGAATTTAATTTAATTAAATGAGTGTGATGTTGAAGCCCAAACTTTTTTTCATTTTGTCGTGGTTAACATTTAGCTTCTTTAAGGGCCTTTTAATCATGACTAAGTTAATACGTTTATAGGTCCCAGCCTGAAATTTTTGTGCATAGAAAATCCCCCCCCCCTCATAAGTGGGTTCTCTTCATGTATTACAATACCATTCATATGATTTTAGTTAAGTAGCACCTATTTTAAACATGTGTGATCCCAAGACACTTTACAGAGACAATTTAATAAAAATAAATAAGCATTTTTTTATTTTCATTTTCAAGAAACGCAGCAAATTAAATAAACTAATTGAGTAGCAGAATTTGTGTAGTGGCAGTGGACAGCTACTTGTATTGAGCAATTGACTTTGCATCAATCCCTCATACCAAACATGTATGTAGCAGTAATAGTAAGAATATAAACTCCCCTTTAACCAGAGGAACCTACGGAAGCTTACTGCATTCACAAAAGAAAAAAAATTCAGACGGCTTATCTCATAATTACGAGATACTGATCTCGTAATTATGAGATTTCGTAATCATGAGAAAATGTCTTATAATTAAGAGATCTTATCTATATATTTGGTCATGATTACTTTAGCCAGTAATGTAGCATCTCTCAGAAAACTCCATTTCATGATTACTTCTTAAAAATATCTGCATCTGTTCCTCTGAACAGTTCTCCGTACTAAGGTCTGACCTGATACGTGTTGGAGTTCTGCTCCTGTTTTTGTCTTCATCAATAAAGTACCCAGCTATAACCCTGGGATTATTACTTGTGGAGTAAGCATGCAGTCATATGACCATACGCTGAAATCTATCAACAGCTCCATTAATACAGATTAAGTATGGTTTTAGTTTCTCATATGAATCGTCATGCCGCATGAAGTT
>NW_015151027.1:458974-460463 GCF_000732505.1 Cyprinodon variegatus | reverse complement strand
GGTGGACTACTGATGTGTTAATGAACCAATCAGAGGGGATTATTCTGCCCCTTTATTCTGATTGTTTCCTGGTTCCTTCCAGATGAGCTCCGATGAGCTCTGATCACTTTTTTTTATTGACTCTCAGCCACACCTCCTCCTGCTGAAGGATGGAAGGATGGCTGTGATGGTCCTGCATTAGGGTCTCCAGGCACCTTGGTCCCTCTGTAAAGCCTTCTCTGACTAAGGGGAAAAAAGGTCTTGTAGGTCATTTTAATGTGTCACCTGTCAGTCCTAGTCTGGCCAGAGGTCAGTGGTCTGGCCCGTTCTGTGGTCCAGGAATGGGTCGACCCGTCATGAGCTCATGGGGAGGAAAACTGGGAGTCAAAATTAACAACATGCTGAATTAAAGGAGCTGGGAGAAGGACAGATCAGATGTTATCTTAGCCTTTCACAAACAATACTAGATAAAACAAGTTCATGTAGCTTAAAGAACTTTAGAATAAAATTTAAACTTTGGACTTTGTCACAAATCATTGAATTATTCCATAATTTCAAACTTACCCAGTAAATGTACTTCCTTAGTATTCGTACCACTTATAATAATAATAATAATAATAATACATTTTATTTAACAGCGCCTTTCTATACACTCTGAATTATCACTTCTGCACCTGCAGAAATCCAAACAAGCTTCTCCTCAGCAGAGGACTGTGTGTGTCAGTGGACTGCAGCAATGTAAACAAGGGGAGACGCTGCAGCACAGCCTTCTGTTGCTTCCACCAGACATGATGTGTGTGGAAGAAGAAAATAGGCTCTCTATCTGATTTCAAGAACGCATTCAATGAACGCATAACTCTGTAGTCCAATTCCAATTTGGCTTACTTGACATGTCAGATTTCAGATGCAGAATCTAGTGGGGTTATCCTCCATATTCACAACCACTTGGTCCAGCAGGTGCACCAGAGCTCGTTAAGTGGATAGTTCACCCGATTGTTCACCTCTGGCCATAACCTCTCCACTCTAAGGTTCTGTTGACAGGTCTATGATGTTTTAAGGTAAGTACAAAAGCAGGAAATGTAACACGCTTAATTTAATTTTCATTTGATCAGAATTCTCTGAATACTCTAAGTATGTGTGTGACACAATCATGTCAAGGCACAGATGAGATTATACAAACCTACGTATAAACTTCTGAATGTTATTTAGTTCTTCTCCTGGTCTTATGGTAAAGAAAGCACATTTTAAAATTCATTGTGTATATATAATAGAATAGAATAAAATAGAAAATCCCTTTATTGTCCCATAATCGGGAAATTGTATTGTTAAAGGAACAGAGATTATAGCAAAAGTGGTCAAACAAATGTGGACTTTAAAAAGTGTATAAAAATAACAGAATAAATGACAGAATAATACAAAAAAAATACTGCACTTTATAGTCCTTTATAGCCCTACACTGATCAGCTTCAAAGCCCAACTCAAACTACAGATGAAAACAAACCAGTCATGT
>NW_015151027.1:452311-458832 GCF_000732505.1 Cyprinodon variegatus | reverse complement strand
TTTTTTTTTTTTTTTTTTTTTTTTTTTTTTGGGAAAAGTAAATCACTTATTAAGAGTAAAGAAATGGAAAAATGGCAAAAGAGGTTGAACAAAGATAAAGGAAAAGGATTATATAAGGTACAAAAATCAGTATTAAATAGAATCATTAATGAGAGAAACAGAAGGGAAGAAGTAATAATCATCAGATTAAGAGTGGGTCATACCTATTGAAATGAGAATTTAGATTTAGTAAGGAGGACAAATAATGATAAATGTGAAGGATGCAGAGAAAAAGAAAATGTGAAACTTGTACTGATGAACGGTAAAACTAATGAACATGAAGGAGAGAAAATGAGAAGAATGGTTGGAAGGACAGGCTAAGAAAGGAATCTTAAAGGAACATTGGGAAATGAAGGAAATATAAAAGATATTCACAGATTAAGGAAAGCATTATTTATTTATCTACAGAATACAAAATAAAAAGATAGAATTTGATATAAAGTAATGTTGCTACACACTCATGTACAGTAGGTGGCGGTATGCACCTTTGCTTGGGATCCGCCATAATAGAAAAGAAGAGGAAGAAATAGTAGTAGTAGAAGAAGAAGAAGAAGAAGAAGAAGAAGAAGAGGTTGTTAATTTTTTTTTAAACCGTCATTTTCAGCCTTTAGACACCGTAATAATCTCTGTGATGACAGCGACTGAGGGAAACGAGCTCGGTGGTACGTAGAACTGAACCCCGTTTAACTGGAGCCCTTTACTGTGGCTGTAGATAGTTGGCTTGTTGGGAATTCACATGTTCTGGTGGTCTGGATGGAAACATGAGCCGAACTCTGTTCTAACGATGGTTCCTGTGTCCTGGTAAACAGAAGCACAGCAGTGAGTCTGAGAGGAACCCTCAGCGCACCTCTCCATTTGGAGACAGAACTGCAATGTTCTATACTTTTCTATATTTTATTAAACTATTGCGGCGAATTAAAACTAGTTAGTTAGAATAAAAGTGAATGTTTAAGTAAAGATAACCTGTACTATTTTGCCTGAACGTCTCAGTTGAACTGGCCAATGAACCAGTACAATATTTCAGATTTCCTATGGAAGTCTTATCTCCAACCGCACAGCATTCTGGGAGATGTAGGCAGAGCAATGATTTAGGCCGGAGGTTTTCAACAGGGGGTCCGCGACCCCTAGGGGGTCCCTAGAGGTACTGCATGGGGGCCACGAAAGTTTTGGTTGATTGGATTTTTTTTTTTATATATTCCCCCCCTGCATTTTTTTTCCCACTAATTGAAATGTTTTTAAATCCACATGAATTCAACACACTGAAGTAAACAGATAAATGGAGGCAGAAAATGTCTTTCAGTCATCAATGCACACATTCAGCGACACACAACAGCTCTTTCAAGCTGGGCACCGTTTCATTCACAACACCTGTTCCATTAATCAGGAATCAGAATCAGAAATACTTCAATAATCCAAGAGAGAAATTACTTTCATTACATTACTCCATCTGTAATAGAGTGACTATAGGACCAGTTTGATATAACACAACTTCATACAATATATATAATTAGGGGGTCCCTGCTCCATCTCACCATTAGTTTGGGGGTCCTTGGCCTGGAAAACTTTGAAGACCCCTGATTTAGGATCTAACAGCCAAACTAACCAGGTTGGTGGCAGGATAACTTGGTTAAAGGGCAACTATAAAGAGGGTTACACATAATAATTAGGGATGTCCCAATACAAGATTTCTGATTATTTAGTTCTTGGCGATACCTAGTACTGCTACAAGTGCTAAAAACTTTATTTATGAAATACTAACCAATAAATTCAGACTTGGACCCTGCATCCAGTACAGGTTAGAAGAGGCTTTTTTCCAACAGGGAAGGGCCTCTTGACAGCTGCTGCTGAAGTGAGAAGGTTTTTGTGATTAAACCAGCTGCTGAATTCTGAACCAACTGAAGGTGATGCAGGGATTTGTTCTTTGAGTTTAATGGTTTTTATTATTTTCTGTCTTCGGGTTGCAGGAAATGAAAGTTATTGATTGTTGTTGATCAGAGTTTGGTTCAAATGTTTTGTGACGTCTCCACCAGAACCAGCGTTTGTAGGAGGAGGGGGCAGCAGAACCTCTGAGGCGGCGGGTCAAACTGAACCCTCCTGTCCTCCACCCATTTCCTGTCTCTGGAGTGACATGAATTGTTCTTATTGATCAGCTAATTCATGTTTCCTGCAGGTGGAGACAGCATCCTGGAGCCTCTGAGTTTTCCAGAACTGGCAGCTGGAGGTACCAGTTCTCCCAGTCTGCTGCAGCATCCCAGTGACGAGCTGCTGGTTTGCCTCTTCTGCTCAGACTCTGTCCCTCTGCTGCAGAAAGACGTCCTCTTCAGACACCTGCTGCTGGACCACAAGCTGGTCATTGCTGATGTCAGGCTGATTGCCAACCTCCCAAGGTTGGTCTTATTGATGGCGGCTGCTAACATTTGATAGTTTGGCTGGTGGCGGCCATTAACGGTGCTGGTACCGCATTTGTTCCATCAGGTACCTGGTTTACTGGAAGGGCCGCTTTCTGGAACAGCCAGTCACTGATTTCTGCAGCGTGATAAAGACCAACTCTACAGGCCCAGTTGGTGAGTCTGACGGAGAGCAGTAGCTGTGATTCCTACAGAGTAGCCCAGTCCCCAGCATTTACAGGAGCCACAGGGCTCCCTGACACAGCTTCTCTACTAATGAGTAGTTATTCACCTGCAGACAAACAGGAGGACTACTTCCTGCTGTGTGACGTCCTCCCGGAAGACCGAGTACTACGAGAGAAACTCCAACAACAACGGCTGGTGAGGACAGTAAATCTGACACTTTCTTAAAGTGGAAATGTAGTTCTGGTAAACAGCAGAGGTGGATAATCCTGGTCTAGAGGGTACAAACCCTAGTTTTCCTTCATCCTGTTCACTTTCCCAGGTGAATGACCCCTAGTCTGCACTGTGGAGATGGAAATATAAATGGTTGGAACTGATCTCTGTGCAGGTTTTTTCCTTTTTGGACCTGGATTATTTAGCTCTGCTAAACGGCGCCTATGGCTTCCTGTGAGCAGCTAAGCTGGTAGTTTGCAGTTTAAGGTCTGGTCAATCCAGTCACTAACCTGACAACAGCCAGATGCATGTCTCGCTCCGCCCAGCTCCACTCACATACATCTGGGAACCCGCTCATTGAAAGTGATTTCCCCAACCGAATTTATGGTCTGTCCAATCAGGACGCAGGGCGGGTGTGTCCTTGAGTGGAGAAGCGACCGTGAGATTCCAACAACAATGGCGGCTCGCATTGAGGAAGCAAGCGTTAGCATTGATGCTGCTATTTCTTCTGTGTTGTCCAATCTATCTGATATTGTTTCATTAAAAGAACATCAGAGAACGGCTTTGAAGGCTTTTGTTGGTGGAAACGATGTTTTCGCCCTTCTCCCGACCGGATTTGGCAAGAGCTTGATCTACCAAATGGCTCCTCCTCTCACAGCGTCACGGGTTAGCTTCAGTGTGAGTGGTTGAAATAGCACGTCGATAAAGATGACAGACAAGTGGCTTATCCAATCATATGCAAGGAGTTTTGATAAGGCCCAGCCTTCAGTAAAGGCAATTCCTATGGCGGGTTCCCAGATGTATGTGAGTGGAGCTACAGTAGGCGGAGCGAGACATGCATCTGGCTGTTGTCAGGTTATCCAGTCACTCCCACAGGCTGTTTAATAGACACCAAAGCTTCTTGGCTTTAGGCCTTTGCTGACCATCTACAAGATGCAGTCCTCCATTATGTGCCTTCCTGATGGGCAGGAAGGATCCCCTGTAGAGGTCTGTCTAACAGCAGTTGCACGAAGCCTCTGACTGAAGGAGAGGATGCTCATTAATAAGGACTCCTTGTAAAATGTGCAAACAGTTAATCTGTTTTAAATCATTGCGTTTTACCTCTACCCTTCAATCATCTGATGTTTTCTTTTTTCAGTTTTCACAGAAATATGTTTTTTAGTTGGGAAATTCCATCTCAGTTTTTGTGTCTCAGTGTCTCTTTAAAATGAGCTCCGGTTTATGACAGGAGGAGGTGCTGGAGCAACAGCAGAAAGAGCGAGACGACTGCCACTTCCACCGCCTCTGCTTATTCTGCAGCGAGGAGTTCACTGGAAACAGGTCAGAACATCCGAGGCCTGAAATCACAGCTTAGATCTTATTCATCTAGACCAGGGGTGTTAAAGTTGTTCCAGAAAGGGCCGTGTGGCTGCTGTTTTTCTTTCCACCCAAGCAGTAGCTCACCAGACTCCATTCATCCCATCAAGTCATCAGGTTAAGACTAGACTCACCTTTCTGGATACGGCCAGAAAGGCTCTTTCTGGAACTAGTTTGACACCTGTGATCTAGACAGTATCACAGAGGATGAATCCTGTTTCCAGGGCGTCGCTGCTGAACCACATGGCCAGGGATCACTCGTTCAGCATCGGGCTGCCAGACAACATCGTGTACTGCAATGAGTTCCTGGACACACTGCAACACAAACTGGACAGGTAAGAACCAGCACCCTGGTAGCTCTGGGTCCTCTGGAAAAACAGCAGAAACACATGATAACTGAAAACAACATGGCGGCAGCCGATGTAAACACATGATATGCCACGGCTCTAGGGACGCCATCATCCTCCCATTGATTCCAGATTTCCTTGTCCTGTTTTAAAAAAAAAAGGCAGAACAGAGAAAGTAAACCCATCTAACTCAGCCTGATCACAGCTGACAGTCTCTCTCACAGTTGACATCATTTCCCCCAAGAACAACGTAAGAAGTTTGAATTTAATTGCTTAATTTCAATGTCAAACCAGCATAGAGTTAGAGAGAAAAATTCAGCTACTATTTTAGTAAAAAAAAAACATTTCTGAACAATCCAATGGAATTATTTTCCAAGTTTGAAGCAATTTGCTTCCTATTCAGAATGTTTTTCAATTCAAAATGTCAGCATTGAGTTCGAGGCTTTTTAGAGTGGACCAAAACGAAGCTTTGTTTTGGTTTAGAAAATATGCAAATTGCACCTGAAGAACGGGTCGTTTGGCTTTTTTGTTAGCCAGATGACTAACTAATTCGGACATTTAGAGTTGAAAAAAGCGTCCTGGATGGGAAGCGAAACGTCTTCAAACTTGGAAACTGTTTTTTTTTTTTTACTTTTTTGGAACGACTATGACCTGGATGACTGAGAATCGTCACCAGCATATCTCTGCCAGGTAGAACATTAGCTCCACGTTGTGGCACAGATTAAACGATGTTAAACTGTCACAGCTACACTGAAATGTGACAATCTGTACGCTCTACCTCATTATCCTTAGCAGTTTTAAAAGACATATAATCCCCCTGCCTGCCTTTGTGACTGCTTCTCTGTTCTCAAACTTATGACCACAAATTAATTGCGATGTTACAAGATCAATATTCTACTACAAAGATTTAAGAATCAGTTTTTAGTTTTGCGTTCCTGCAATGATAAAGAGATTTTCCCAGTGTTTATACATGTGAAACCTTACTGCTGTTACATCTGTGTCACATTTTAGATCAGTTAACTTCGACTGCTTTCAAAAAATACTTCCTTCTCTGTGTTGCCTGAAACGTTTTTTTGTTGCTAAGATGATCTGGTTTCTCTCCTGCCAGCCTGCAGTGTTTGTACTGTGAAAAAATATTCAGAGATAAAACGACACTGAAGGATCACATGAGGAAAAAAGCTCACCGTCGCATCAATGCCAACAACCACGAATACGACCGCTTCTATGTCATCAACTACCTGGTAAATAAAATAACATTCAGTGGAAAGAATAATCAAGCCAACATTTAATGGCCTGTTACATTTTTAAGGAAATTAAAACGTATTTGTTCAAAGAAACTTTAAATTGGGTCCCCAGTATAAACGTTAAGGTTTGGTCAAAGCCAAATGTTTTCTCTTCTTCCCTCCTCTCCCTGCCATCTTGTCTTGAATTCAGCTCCTAATAAACAGTAGAGAGCATTGGAGGAAACTTTTTCTCATTGCTGTGTTCTCCTGAAAGGAACTGGGAAAAACTTGGGAGGAGGTGCAGAGTGAAGATGACCGGGAGCTGGTGGACGGTGAGGATGAGTAAGTGTTCTCAACCTGTCAGCTGCAGGTTGATTTATTCCCGTCCTTCAGAGCAGTTCTTTGTGAAATGTGTCCACTCCCTCTGACTGACTTCTATGTGCCATCCACAGTGACTGGTCGGACTGGAGAGCCCATCCTGTCTCTGCTGTTTGTCTCTTCTGTGATCATCAGTCAGAAACCATGGAGCAGATTTATAAACACATGAAGGTGAACTGTGCTAAATCATAGACAGCAACTTCCTTTGTTGAGTAGTTTTTATTTCCTGCAGACTGAAAAACCAGAATCTGTTCTGTTGCTTTAATAGGATTCACACGGCTTCGACCTTCAGGAACTAAAGACAGAGAAAAGTGAGTCAAATTCCTTCCTTCCTTCCTTCCTTCCTTCCTTCCTTCCTTCCTTCCTTCCTTCCTTCCTTCCTTCCTTCCTTCCTT
>NW_015151027.1:441151-451826 GCF_000732505.1 Cyprinodon variegatus | reverse complement strand
TTCTTTCCTCTCTCTCTCTCTCTCTCTCTCTTTCTCTCTTTCTTTCTTTCTTTCCTCTCTTTCTTTCCTCTCTCTCTCTCTCTCTCTCTCTCTCCTGGTTTAGAGCTACAGAGTTGGTAAATGTGGGTTTATCGGTTTGCTAATGACTAAACTCTGTCCTGTTCCCTCGTTTTAGACCTTAAGTTTTACCAGCAAGTTAAGCTGGTCAATTTCATCCGGCGGCAGATCCACCAGAGCCGTTGCTATGGCTGCCAGGTTAAGTTTGACTCCAGAGCAGACATGTTGGACCACATCATATCTGAGGGTCATGTGATGAAACTGCCGCAGATGTCTACCTGGGACCAGCCACAGTGAGTCCACTTGTCTTTGAGATGCTAAATTCAGCAGGGAGTTGTCTTTATCTAGAACCAGGGACATAAACATATAGCTTTTACCCCTAAAGATTGTTAAACATTGTAGTTGGGTTCAGTCTCAGGTGAAGCTTTGCTCTAATCCAAATCTCTGATCTGCAGATATTATTTCCCAACATATGAGAACGATGCCCTCCTGTGTACGCTGTCTGAAGATGAAGGGGACGAGACGTGTCAAAGCGAGGACATACCAGTGATAGCAGAGGACATATCCAACCTAAGAGCGCTAAAACAGAACAGCATCCTCAACCAGCTCGTGAAAGACAAAGACTCCCGCAGAAAGGATGATGGATAGACTCTATATTTATTATTTCTGGACTTCTAACAATATAGCACTTTCACAGCTTTCTCACTGTGGGGAGACTTCCTGGGGCTGTTACCCGAAAAACGTGAACCTATATCTAAGACTTTAACAAAATAAACAAGCTAAGATATGATTTTGTTGTTTATTTAAGTCATGTTCTTAAATATATTCTGCCCAGGCCATGCAGATTTGACTATAAAGGTGCCAGCCTGATGTCTCTCTGGATGAAGTGGTCCACTTTTTCAGTTCCTGTGGGGCTTTTTGATGGTCTCCCCAAGCCAATTCAATGTTGTGGGTAGAGAACAATTTAGCAGCAGTCTGTTTTCACCTATGCTTTTTTTTTTGAAGTTCCAACAACAAGGCCTGACAGGAAACAGCAGGATCTCAGAGTCTGATAAACTACTAAATATTGTGAAACAATCATTACAACACCTAAATAAGGTAAACAGACCCACTGTTACATTTTAGGCCATATTATGCGATAACTTCTTATTGGGAAATTAGTGCAGCACTAACATCAGAGGTAGGATGACTTTTGCAAAAATGATCTTAAAAGCAACACCGTCATCAGTTTGGTTGATGGCATCTGGATAGCCTATATAATCATCTTTTCTTCTCTGAAATAAAAACGGCAAATCATTTTTTTTCTCTTTTTACACATGATAAATTGATTTGCACTAATGAAGCACTAGTCATTCAGTCTGTAGAGTTTTTTTCACATGGGTGAATTAATGAATGGGTGGTGTCAGCTTCATGCAACTCAAATAACAGTAACCATTAAAGGAATCAACACAGCTAAGGATTAATGGAGAAGCCTCAGAACTATTCATATTTAAACATCAAGACAATGATGCCCACTGAGTTCTATTGTCTTTACTGTTTTTATTGAGAATAGCAGAAAAAAGAGAATGAAACTATTGAAGTGACAAAAATGATAGACAACCTGAAACCTTTTGCAGATGAAGTTTTAATGTACCCAAGTGACCTAGCGTGAACCTTACCAGCATTAATAACATGCATATGGCTCCTTTTCAGGATACACATTTAATGGAAAAAAGCCTATATTTTTTATTTTGACGACAACCCTTATTGATCTTCGCCATAAATACCGGCTAAACCAGGATGAGAAATCCATAAATACTTATGTATTCATATCCTAACATGTCCGTCATGAATAGCAGAAATCAATTATAAACCAGTTATTAAGGGAGATATTCACAGTTGGAACCTGATATTATAGCTAAACATTAGCTCAGGTATCAAATCTATCAGGATGAATATTCTAAGGTGTTTAAGGAACTTTTCCAGTAATTTTCCTTAGAAACACCAAAAAAACTGGTTCAAGTTTGGGACAGATTAGTTTTCGGAGACATATGGGCAGCAAAAAACCCTCAGGATACAATCTAAAGTTCTCCTTCTATCAAAAGAAACATGATTAACTCTTCCTATTCTGAAAGACTACTACAAGGCAGCTGAACTTGGACCTTTAATAGCCTAGTGTAGGGATAGCTTTAAGGCCAGATGGAAACAATGACCAAACAATGGGAAATTAACTTCCAATCATTGCACTTATTCAAAATCCGTTATTAAACACCTCTCTGATCAAGATCATCCATGGGTCAATAACTCGTTAAAACTTTTGACCGATATAGACTTGAAATGTTTTGGGTATAGCCCCGCCCCCTCCAATTTACACCTCATCAATACAACCACAGACATGACATACTGAATAAAAAGCACGGTTAGAAGTGTCTTAATACCTCAAGGATCAATCTGGTTTACCAAACCAGGACTTCTTCATGTATCTACAAAATACATCAGAAAAAAAAGGAATGTGAATGAAATTCTACAGGTATTTGTAAAAGCTTCTAAAGGTGAGCCTTCATAATAAAAATATACAGACATGTTCAATCTCTTGATTAAGGAAATAGATTTAATGTAAAAACAAGAATGGAAAAAGAAGGCAACATAATCCATCTAAAAGACTGATCGACAAATTCACCACTCTGGAGAGAGGACTCGTGGAATAATCCTAATCTGTTATTTCTGCACTCCTCACCAACACAGATTATATTCCAGCAAGACATGTTAGGAGTTTTGTGGAGGCAAAGAGGTGTCTCGCTATCATGTTGTCTGGTGCTGCCCTATAGGGAGCCCATTTTGGTTGCATATTAGATAAACTAAGAGGCTGTGTTTTCATCAAAAAATAAATTTCTGTTTTAAAATTGCTTTATTTGGTGGATCTAGTGGAACTGGAGCAGAGAAAGAAAGATAAACTAAGAATATGACTGGTGGCATGCAAGACATCATTAAAGAAAGAGGAGGCCTCTAGTGTAGATACATTGATAGAGCAGCTTTGCAATGGAAATAATGACCTAAAACAAAAAGAGACATTTATTGAAATGTGGCAAAAGTGGATTATATAATAATAATTAAACATTTCTGTCTTATCTTTGTACATGATTGTTTCCAACCACCCTCCAGTACCGTTTTACTATTTCCTTGATATTTGCAAAATTTTTGTTTGGGTCCTCATTTTAATTTATAATTATAAAATCATAATTATAATTTTTAAAATTAAAAACCAATAAAAAGTAAAGAAACTCCTCATTCATAGAAATTTAATTTTATCTACACAAAAACTAAATACCATAGTTTACACATATTTCTAAGTATCTTTAAATAACAGTTTACTCTCTTTGATTAAAGCCTTTTAGATGTAAATAAATCGGTGTATTTGATCACTCAGTATAAAAAACTATTTTAAAGACAGATGATATTTCATAAGGCCTTGATCCTTCATTTTAGTTACTATGAGCCTAGAATAGTCATTGAAAAATCTTAGTAATTGTAAAGAAAACAAAACAAAAAAAAAAACTATGCACAACAATTTTTTTTATTTCCACAAATATAATTTAGTTTTCAGAATTACAAAACAGAAGCATAAATCACGATAAATTATTGATATCAAATTGATTCATACACATTTAGTTATTTTTAAATCTTTCATATGGCTGTGTTATTTAAAGATGTTTGTTTTGAAAGAGGAAATTAATACCACTGAAAAGGTCAAAGAAGATGAGGTTTTCCTGTAGTGAATGAAACATAAAGACCTGCTGTTGACTGACATCATTTAAGTAAAGCTCAGAGACCATTGGAGGTATAAAGGTCCATACAGACATGAATCCATCAGGCTGCTGGCTCAGATAAACGCTTTATTGCTCAGCCTGTCATTCATGTAGCTGGCCGTTTTGTTATCTTGCAGCAGCGTTTTGGTGACATCATAGAGATTCTGCTGGTAGGCCAGTCTGTATCGGGTGTACACATCGTCACAGTGAGTCAGCAGACGCTTCACGTTCGAGGAGACACCGCTGGGGGAGCTGTCCAGCCTAGAACGACACACGCATTTTTAACGGGACAAACCCTTCAGACTTTCTAAGGCTGGAAGGTAAAAAAGTTATTCCTTACTTTCTGAAAATGTCTTCAAATATGGCGGAGGTAAGAGGACGGAGGCCTTTGAGCTCCTCCAGGTAAACAAAGTCTCCTTTCAGAACCACCTTCTGGTACAAAATCTCAGCCCAGTCTGGATTGTAGCTGTAGGCCTCTGAGACGACAAACACCTGAGACACAGAGACAGAGTGACTGTAAAACAGGAACAGGGACACAATCGACGAGCAACAGCTAATAAAACAATAAATGATTATGAGATAATTGCTACTTTATTCTCAGGCATGAATCCTGAACAACAAAGTTAACAGTTTTTGGTTCTCATTTCAAACAGAACAAAAAAAAAGATTCAAACTCTACCCGGTTTTATGATGGGCTTTATTCTGTTTATTTTGGATGTGCCGATATTTTGGCAGATAACTAGAAGCATTAAAATCATCTACAATGTTTCTTCTATACAGACAAAAAAGGGATGAAACATTAAAGACTGCATCTCATCTTAGAGAGGGTCTACACGCTAACTTCCTGGTACGGAGGTAGAAGGCTGGTGATGTGGTTCGGTTTTGACGTCGCCTGTGATTGTCCTGTTAGTAGTGGTGAGGGAGCGTGTTCGCAAACTATCTAATAGAACATGTTTTTCATTTAATAAGGTAGAAATTCAGACTGCAACTAACGATTATTTTGCAAATCAATAATTCTGTCACTTATTATTTCGATTAATCTATTAATAGTTGAATAGCAAAAGGTTCCTTAAAGAAGACTTTTTACGGAATTAAACCACGTCAAACTTTTCCCGTTGAGATCTGAATAGAGCCTATTGACAGATGAAAAAGTTTTTTTTTTTTTTATCTTAAATGCAAACTGCTGAAAGTGGGTTGCTCTGTCAGATAAAGGCTTGTTTTAGAGTCTCTATACTACAGTTAACAATTAATAGATTACTAAATTAGATGATCATTATTTCAATAATCGATTAATCAGAGTTTCTGATTTTCCGTACACCTGAATCTTTTGATATCACGTTTACTTTCTTTTTATCTGAGGTAAAACCCTGGGATAAAAATACCTTATTCTTCAATTAGAGGCTGCTTTCAGAACCGATCCAGATGGACCTTAGTTGCAGTCAGAGCAGAACTGACTGCAACTGATCCTCACCTGGTAACATCGGGGCAGAGCCATGAAGGCAGCGTGCAGCTCTGTGGGCTTCAGGTTGATGATGCGAAGGTTTGATCCCTGGTTCAACAAGTGGAGCTGAAGAGTGATCAGTTTGGCTTGATTGATGCAGCGACTCGCCTGACGAACGCATGAGTCCTGGTAGGAACACACAGATACAGACAACTTCCATTCATTTCTCTAACCATTACCAACATATACCTAAACTGAACTTACACCTTAGTCCTAAACCTAACCCAAACCCAAGAAGATACTTCCTCATCATGGGGACCAGTTGTAGTCCCATAAGTACCGATAAGATCTCACAATGCAGCAAATTTAACAAAACTGTCCTAAAACTGTCCCCACAAGGTAATAAAAACAACTCCACACACAAACTATATGCTCAACCCCCCTATTTCCTGATCTTCTGCCGGTGTAGGGACCAGATCTGCTCGGGTGGTCGGATGTACTCGGGCCCTGCGCATGCCAGTGACGTTACGCTACATGATTGGCTGAATGTTCCCACATGATGTAAAACATTGTGGTTGCCTAGATAACGATAATAACATCACGCAGCATCCGAGTGCCGAGTTGGGAGCTTCTGTAGTGTTAGCATGTCTAGTGGCCGATGAAGTTTTACCTGATTGATAACAAAACTGAAAAAAATCAGTTTATAGTGAACAAAGTAACTGCAAGACCATGATATAAAGGGGAGATCTGTGTAGCGCTGTGGCTAGCTGTGCTCAGTAGCTAACAGGTTAGCGTCTTTTAGCTCGGTCAATTAGTCAAATTAAGCTACACTACTTTTAAATTCCTGTCGGGTGCAATACAGTTTGTCCAAGTGGAGCTGCCATATGTTGACGTCATAAGAAGGGGCAGGGCCCCAAGCAGCTCCTTTATTTCCTGTCTTTCATTACTGGACAGACGGATTCATCCAGGTGTCAGTTACCATGAAGACAGTGGTCAGAGGTCACTGGAATTGATCAGTGATGAAACACAGGAAATAAAGGAGCTGGCTGAATGTCAGGAAGTAGTGGAGTTGGGCATAGACCCCCCTTGATCCTTCACATTTGTATCAAGTACCTTTGAGAAACTTTCTGCAGCATCCTTCAGCAGACCCAACACCTTCATCAGCGAACTCTTCAGTTCAGGAGTCACAACTGTTTAAAAAAATTCACCAAGAGAAAATCTCAGTCTGCAATCAAAGGAGCAGGTCGTTTCCGACAGAACGGAGACTGTGTTTTCCGGCTCACCCCAGTCCTGAGATTCAATCATCTTCAGCTGAGTCCGGGCAGCAATTTCATGGTTTTCTCCGATCTCCCTCCTCATGCTGAAACACAGCGCCACCATGTTGTGCTTCTCGCTATCAGCAGGGAGGCAGCGCTTGATGTAATCCAGCAGAGCAGTCTTCAAACTAGAGCTCTGCAAACAGAAGGAATAAATGATCAATGGAGCTGATGTCTGGTTAGAAAACAAGCTTTCTTTATGT
This sequence comes from Cyprinodon variegatus, assembly GCF_000732505.1. Classification (NCBI taxonomy): domain Eukaryota; kingdom Metazoa; phylum Chordata; class Actinopteri; order Cyprinodontiformes; family Cyprinodontidae; genus Cyprinodon; species Cyprinodon variegatus. The sequence goes on along the minus strand of NW_015151027.1, from coordinate 445,024 downwards.
TGGTAGAAAATTAACTAAAATCCTCCACATTAAAGGTGCAAATTAAAAAGAAAGGACAAATATGTGGATTTCTGACTTTAGTTACTGGTGAAATTTAAACGTTTGGAGAGTTAGAGCCAAACCTGTCCCCTCTCTGTTTCCACCTTCTTCCTGAGTAACATCTCAAAGCGATGGCTCTGATGGAGCAAGTCAAAGATGTACGTCATCTCATTGTACCTGCCAATACCGGTCAGTAGACGCACCTGCACACAAACAAACACCTCAGAAGGTTGTGTCCATTTCCCCTCTTCACCAAGAGGAACAAAAATATATTTTCATTAGATGGGAACAGTTTTGACATTTGAAAACACACCAAGAGCTACATGCAGGGACTTTATCCAGGTGGTTCACCTGCAGCTCTACTCTAATGACGCTCCTCACATCATATCACCTTTAGTTCCTAAATGACTGAAGGAAACCACTGTTTAGGAGCAAATTCTCCTTTCCAGCAACATCTATACGAGGTTACCTTAGGGATAGGGTGGGGATAGGGCTGGGGGTTGCTTTGGTGGGGGTGTGGCTTACAGACCCACCAAAGCAGGTCGTTTTTATTATTTCAGAACCAAATACTTCCACCCTTATTTCCACAGATATGCTGATGACACTCGGCTGTATCGGTCTATAAATCTAGATGAGACTAACCCATTAAATAGACGCCGGCCTTAAAAACCTGGATGACTTAACTTAGCTTCCGAATTATCGATGATACAGCTGGGTCTGTTTTTCATGGTTTAGTCCTGTTTCTCTCCTAGACATAGCTATGGGTTCAGATTTACTCTGACTAACTGGATGTGCTCTCTTTCATCCCCTTGACATGAATACTGGCTCAGAGCTCATCTGCTTAACAGTTTCTTTCCCAGACAGAACCACCTTTGGAGCTAGTTTACCGTTATCTTTCCTAACATAGTATTTATAGATCTGTGTTTCTATGTTCCTTTTCTGTGCATTTTTCTGTCTCCTTGAAACACATGCGGCCCTCAGCAGTAAGCCGCTCTCACTGAGCCTGGTTCTGGTTCTGCTCAAGGCTTTATCCTGTTAAAAGGGAGCTTTTCCTGTCTATTATTGCTGCATATTCATCCAGGAGGAGAGAATCCAGTAAAATCAATGACTGGATGCTTAGCTGGTTATCCTTACATAAAAACTTTAAACTTTTAATCTGACTGAATTATCTGATTGATCTGGATCTATAAACTGACCTAAGATGACAAGTGATTTGAATTGAATGTCTGCGTCGCCATCTGACCTTGCAGGGATTTAACACCTTGAACATGGACAGTCCAAAAGGTCCCACCTGACTCTTAATGCCAGATCCTCACTACATACCACTTTGCAAATCCTTTATTGTCCCACAATTGGGAAATCCGCTCTCTGCATTTAACCCATCCCCTTGGGGGAGCAGTGGGCTGCCACTGTTGGTGCCTGGGAAGCAGTCTGTGGTTGAGCTCCTTTTGCTCAGGGACCCAGAGTGGCAGTCTGTGTGAGTGGGGCTCGAACTCAGAACCTCTGGATTCCAAGCTTTACAGGCTATTAAACACTATAAGAAACTTTTTTTCATGTACACTGCTTCTAATTCTCAAAATGGTACCTTTCTTATTTTCCCACTGTATGGTTTATAGACTTTATTTGTCTTTATTTGTGTAAAACAAAAAGAAATTTAGTTTAGAACAGCATTCTGGACAATTGCATTTTTTTTTAAAGTGCAGCCTTGAAAAATAGTAAAAAAGATCAGTAATGAAACACAGGAAATAAAGGAGCCGGCTTAAGTTCAGGAAGTAGTGGAGTTGGGTATAGACCCATTGATCCTTAATATACAGGAATGAGCAACTGTAATTTATTGCTTTTTAATGCTCCTGTAATGCTCTTAGAAATAATTTTAATGCCATCAACAAGTACCCATTTAGCAGTCGCTTCCTAGACTCCCACCACGATAGAAGAGGAACTATAGATTCTGCACACAGTAGAATGAATGGCTCCTAAATCACTGCTTCAAAATGGAGATGGTTTGAAACTCAGAACCTCCAGGGAGTCATGCACAGTGTTCTAACCACTAAGCCACCACTCCCCCCCTTTGCTGTCTGCTTCTACGTCAACAACAGTTTCCAGACCATAAATATTAAAACAGAGGCAACCCATCCAACAGATCTTTACTTCCTGTTGATATTTAGTTCAACATTAGTGAGAGGAAAAGCTCTGAGGGACATTTAGTGATGTATGTGCACTCACCATCAGGCTGTAGTGTTCTCCTGGGGCCAGGTAGGTGTGGCTCAGATGACGAGCAGCTTGGAGAACACGCACGATCCCCTCCATGTTACAGGTAAGACTGAAACAGCTGTGAGCCACAATCAGCAGCTCCACGACTAAACACCAGAGAGGGAAACAAGACAAGAAGTGGTTCAGTGACGCACACGGAAGAGACTGCTGTGATCAAACACGATGGTACTGAGTGGGTTCAGTTCTTCATACTGGAGTTCAGCTCCCTCAGCGGAACCGTGTTGAGGTTTTCCAGCAGTCTGAGTCCCACCAAGTTTGGATCGTCACACAGTTTGATCAGCTGTACCAGAGACTCATTCCCCTCGGACGGTCTAAAAATCTGCTTGTCTCCTGGTTCAGACGAGCACAGATCCAACTGAGAAACAGGCAAAGGAACAAGAAGCATCTAGTGTAGAAACCATCTTGGCTCTCACCAGGCTGCAGGTCCTGGGCTGAAGCCAGCAGGCCTTGAAGTACAGCGTCGGAGACCAGCTCTGCCACAGCATCAGCACCCAGACCCTGAGCTCTGATGAAGGCCTTGGCCATCCTGAAACGGTCCGGCTGCTCCAGAAGCAGGAGCTTCTGCAGCACAGACTGAGGCTCCTCCCTGCTGAGCTGACTGTAAGGGCACTGCATCTCCTGATGAGGAGAACAGGAACAGACAGCTTGAATGAACCAAACTGTAGAAGCAGTTATTTAACTACTACAGCAGGCCTGACCAGCTGCTGGAAAGGGATCTGCATTCACACACCACAGACCTTAGAGAGCTGGTACAGGCTGAGGATCTGTTTGCAGTAGCTGCTTCCATGGCGACACTGATCCAGCAGCCTCTGGATCTGGATGGTGACTGCATCTTCAGGGAGGGGCACCATCACAAAGGAGGACAGACTGCTGAGCGAGGGAGCTGGAGGTAGAGAAAGAGAAGACTTAGAGAAGCAGTGGAGGACAGGTTATTAGAAGATGTCAGAGGAAACCTACAGTGTGTCAGCGCTTTGGTTTCTGCTCCTTCTGGGGTTTCCTCCTGCGGTTCTGGTGCTAAAACCCCACCTGCCAAAGCATGGCAGCGCAGCAGCCTCCACACATCTGGACTGTGGATGGAGAAATGTCGGCAAACACGACTGGCCTCATGGAGACCACCCTGATCTAGTAACTGACCAATAAGTCCTCCTAAAACTCTCCTCCCTTCAGAACCCAGATCAGACTCAGGATCTAACTCATCCAGGTTCTCTGAGGGACTCGGGAACCCATCCAGTCTCAGGTATTTCTCTGTGTTCAGATCTGCTATGCTGGAGAAGGTGAAGTCCTTCATGAACATGTCATAGGCGTTGGTTTCAGGGAGGACGGCTGCTGGTGGGAGCTTGAACATGCTGTCTTTCTCCATGGTAGCTGTAAGCACGTGTTTCCGGACCCGACAGAACCACAGCTTCTTCTCCAACCTCTCCAGTTCGTCCACAGGAACCGGTATTAGCAAGGAAAGCCAGTGAGCCGCGAGCTGGAGAAGTAAACAGCACTCCTGAACGTCCAGAACCTCGGTTTGCGTCTCGTCTCCAGAGTTGGCCGTTCCTCCCTCAGACTGGGACAGAA
>NW_015151027.1:438060-439381 GCF_000732505.1 Cyprinodon variegatus | reverse complement strand
TGAAACCCGAATTCTACTCAATCACAAAGTTGTGGGTTGATGCACAGCATCCACAGATTTAAACTTTTGATGCTGCTTAAAACCTCCTTCTTCTGCCACATATACCAGACAGAAAGGACGGATGAAAATGAATTTAGCCTGTGGAGAAGAAAGCAAATGGAAAGCTACCTTTGAAACAACAAGACCATTTAAGCCTGTTTGTGTTTGCAATGACCTGCATGACTGAAAATATACAAAGAGACAATATTGTGGGTAGATCATTCACTCAGCAGCAGGTAGAGACATGAGAAAATAATCAACCTGTAGTTAGAGTAAAGCAGATCTTCTGACAGGAAGCAGACATTGTGTGACCATGTTGGTCCCACTATCTCTTAATATTATTCAGACCTGGCTCAGGAGGAGGCGATCGACAGGCAGACCAGCCAGCTCTGCCACCTGTCTCGCCTGGCTGTAGCACCCTCTAGATTGTAATGTATCCACAATGATTGCAAATTCCTCCTCCTGGATGGATGGGGGGGTGCTGTGCAGCAGCCTCTGTGGCAGAGTGACCCCCGATCCTTGGAGCAACTGACTCAGCTTACTCAGCTTCCTGAAGTCTGGACCTGCACAAAAATAACAAGACAGAAGATCACACTGAGAACCCAATCAGATCTATTAAAGGTCCATCGCAGAGCAGACATAAACCTGGCTTTATACTTCCTCCTGTTCAAACTGTTCAAATAAATAATCAAATGTATTTATTATTCTAACTTTATTTACCAAGTAATTCACATTTAATTCAAATTAATAGATGTTTTCATGTCTTTATTTTGATAATTATCCATTTTGAATCCACATTAAATCACCAGTCTTTGCACCACAGCTGAATGCACGCTGCTGCTCTTAACAGGGAAGTCCTCATTAAGATGTTTAGGGGACACAACAGTAAACAAGAACCCTGATAAAAGATGGATCATATTCAGAGAGAATAAGTTTGATAAAAACTGAACATTTATATTCTTACTGTGAGACAATGAGGTAAAAACAGGAAGCATGAGGTACTTTGTTACTCAGGCTACGAAAGACTTCTGTTGCGACAGCCGTGAACATCTCACCATTTGATTTGAGAAGTTTGTCAACATCAGCGAGGAGCTGCAGCAGCCGGTGAAGATCGTACTGGGAAGAAGAACGCTGCAGCATGGTGAGGAGCAGCACTGAGGCCTGACTTTCCACCCATTGTAAGGGGAGGCTTCCAACGATGGTAGGACCACCATTTCTGAGCTGTACCAAAGGAAATAGCTCACTGTTAATGTTCTTTTTTTGTCTGCGTTTTATTGGTAAT
>NW_015151027.1:419534-435141 GCF_000732505.1 Cyprinodon variegatus | reverse complement strand
TTTCAAAGAAAATTTTGGCGAGGTTCAAAAAATGCAAAATATTTTGTCCCTAATATTTCAGGAACTGTGATTGGGATAATGGTTCTGACACCAGAAAACCATTCTATGACATCTTACCTTTACAGAGGTACCAAAAGTTTCTTCTTAAATCTAATAGCTTTGAGGCTATAAGTGATTTACTTTTGTGTGTTTTTGTCAGGCAGAAATTTATTTATACCCCCTGAGGGTGTAAGAGGTTAAAGCTTACATGTGCCACATTTAAGCTAATACGTCTCTAATCTGGATATCATTGCAAAACGAGGACTCATCTAAGGGATTATATTTAACCATTTTCAGATCTGTTGTAGACTATTCACCAAGGTCAGATGAGAGTTAGGTAGATCTAGTTCGCCTTTATCTGAAGTCTTTCGTAGCATTTGTTGGCTAATGCGAGGGGGTTTATCTCCCCAAGGAAAACAGTTTTACCAGTAGATGAAACAGTCCAGAGATCTAACAAATTAGATGACGGTTTATTGAGATTCTGAGAATAAGCTATTTTTTGGGCTATAATATCAATTTCTTATTAAATGAACCCGTCCCTTAAGTGACAGGGGTAGAGATATCCGTCTGACGAGGTTATCTATCCAAAAACATCTACACTAAATATGGAATTCTCTCTGACTGCAGGTGCATGGCAATAACAGCGAAATGGAGAAATTACAGATTTTGTCAAATGTATAGAATGATGTGAAACTCTTGGAAAAGATTTTAACATTCTAATTATCTGAGTAAGTTTAGTATGTTGCGAAAACAATGTTGCGATATGTATATTCTTTTAACCAGATTATTAATAAGCTTCCAAAATAAAATTTGGGCAAAGATGTTAGGAGGAATTTCCAGTTAATTCTGTTAAAGGCCTTTTCCTTATCTAAAGACAATATAGTGGTTTTACATTTTTCAATGTAGGAATACTTTATTAAATCAGACAATTTACTGCATTTGACTGCTTCCTGTTTACTAAATCACTTTAACTAGAATGTATTAAAAGAAGACGTAACTTGGCTGATCATTTTTAAGGACTTTAAAGATTATTGTAAGATCATCATCATTAAGTATAATAGCTAGTAGAAAAAACAGGGTCTGTGTGATTTAGCAGGAGACTATTGCTTGCAGTATTGATAGTGGATGTCTGACTTTTCCCTGGGTTTCCTATAGCCTTCTGTGGAATGATGGAGCCAGAATACTTTGGAAAATCTTCTTTAACTCTGCTGGAGTTAGAAAAAAAAGCTACATAGATTTAATTTAAGTCAATATGGAACCTATGTAGTTCTTCACACCAGCCTTAAAAGAGGTTGGTGGGGCTGCTGACTACAGTCATTGGACGAAGATTGTATAAGAATAAAAAAAAATAAACACAGGCTTAGAGAAAATATGCTTACATAAGAGAAAAGGAGGGTAAAATAATCTAAAAGTGTGATTAGGATGATTTCAATACAGTTAGCAGACAACAAAGGATTAACCTTTGACAAACATTTCTGAAGAATTGGGTAAAGATTTTGTTATTCAACCTAAAGCCAAGTGGTTTCAGCCATTGTCAAATTCTCTAACCATCAACTTCTAATGTAAACCGAGAATCCGGGGTTGTTAAGTTACCTTCAGACACGCAGCAAGAACTGCCAGCACTGGGCAGCGCTGGACCATTGCTTCGTGTAGGAGAAACCTGACTGGTATTTGCTCCTGCTGACTCCGCAGTACCATCTGGAAAAGGTCTGAGCTCCCAGCCGCCTCTTCGCTTCTCGGAACCCACAACTGTTCCTGCGGCTCTTGGTCCCTCGTCTGACTCTGCACCTGCAGGTCTTGAAATGCCACGGTAAGGTGAGCCTGCAAAATGGGTTCAAAGAGACGGAGCATGGACCTGACCTGGAAGGGAAAAATACAACCTTAGAGAGTTTATCATGGACAGAAGATTACCTCACGAACCTCACAGAACACTCCCCCACCACCCACACCTGCACTCTCTGAGACACATTCCTTTGTTTTATTTTTTCTTTCTGTACAGATTTAAAGGATTAGATATTAATATAGACAATAAATAAATATAAATGGAAGTCAATTTAATGTCCTAAAAGGATGGATAATTTTGTATGTGGACTTCTTTTACCTACATTGTGGGAACAGTTTTAGGGCCAATTTTTGTTAAATAGGCTACTTTGTGGGGACTTCTTAACTAACCTTGGTTTATGTAAGGGAAAGATATATATAGGTAATGCTGGTTCAGTAGAAATGAGTGGAATTCAATGGAAAGTCCCTATAAAACATGAAAACACAACATGTTACCTGCTGTAGAGGGAAGTTGTAGAGTTGGACAAACAATAAAAAGTGTATAAATTGTCGGTCCTCTGCACAATGCCTGGGATAAACTGGACTAAGCTCCAGACTGTGGAGCTTAGAGAACTGAACAGGCAGCGCCCACTCCTGAGCAGCCTCATATGACGACCTGAAGGAAACAGAAACATGTACACTTAATGCTTTTTGAACTTAAAAGCATCAGAATCGCTCATCTTTTCCTGGAGATGTTCCACTGGATCTAAACAAACTGTTTATTGCCTGGTTAAAATCAACCTCTGACCAGAAACCGCTGAGCAGAAAAATGGCCATGAAGGATCAGAGCGGTCATTACCTGCCCCCTTCATGATGCAGCCACCTTGAATGAGGCGTGCCTGGCCATGCCCTCTTTCCCCAATCAGTGAGTGGTGATGTGAGGCAGAGCGCCTTCATCACTGCTCATTGCTTAAACCAAGTTTTAGAAGCTGATCAGCGCAGTGACAGCTGCTGGTCTTTATTAATATTTCAGTTATTATTTCATAGTAACAAAGGCCATATTTCATCAAACATGCTCATTGTTTTCTTTACATAAGCAGGATGCATTACCTTGAATTAGAAAAAGTATTATAAAAAGTGACATATGATTCGTTCCTGTTTTTTTAAAGGTATAGCAGAGCATTTTCACTAATTTCTGAAAAGACCTGCCATCTCCACTTAAAAAAAAAAAAATGCACATGCACAACCCTGTAACTGCTCCCGAGAGGGAACGCCCATTAAACGAGTGCTAGAGCGGGGGTCGGCAACCAAAACTGCTCAAAGAGCCATACTGGACCAAAAAAGACAAAAAATAAAAATGTCTGGAGCCGCAAAAATGTTAAAGTCTTATATATGCCTCGTATGGAAACACTAGGTGTATTATTACACTATAGAAAAGGACTATGTGGGCTTAAATATATAATTAGCATTCATGATTAAATTTTCATCCTGGAGCAAATGTCACATAGCAGCATGAGGTGATGGAGGATCAGTGAACGTCCCCATCGCTTCACCACCCTTCATCACGCGGTTTAAGTTTAGTTGCAGTAATGAAATTATAAAAACACAATAAAGGAATATTTCTATATTGGACGTGTTTCTGTTGAGAGGAGTTGATTGAGTCATGAGGAACCAAGCAGGAACTGACATCCATCAGAGCATAGCTCTCTAACCCTGAAATCAGCATTCCTTGGTACATTTATATTTTTAGGATTTGGGGAAAAAAATGGAAGAGAGTTTCACATACCCGCATCAGAGCGCTGCCTGTTTGATCTGGTTTTCTATGCTTGCAACAAAACTAGCGGCAGTAGTGGAGTTTGGAGATGCAATCCACTTCTTAAACCTATTTTTGCGCTCCTCTAATTTATCCAGAAGTTCTGCACTCACACTTTTTCTCTCACTCCCAACTTGATGGTCAGCTGCATTATTTAGGCTTCCCTTGAAATGCCTTTCCAAATTTTTATTTTTATTTTTTGACAACCTCTCATTACAAAGCAAAAATGCAGGCAATTGCCTGCATTGATAATGAAAGCAAATTATTCAGTCCATTCTTTGAATCCTCTTTTCTCATCGGCTATCTTCCTTTTTTCCTTTAGAATCGATGGTCCGAGACACACCTGCAGCTTTGTTTGCCTGGCACCACGCCACTCTGGTTGCAAGTTATGACCTCTGATCTCTATGGCTACGACGCAAATTATTGTTTAAATTTATTTATTATACAAATTTTTACAGCAGTGGAAAACATAATTTATTTTTGTTTGACCTCCTGCACACCATAAAAAATAAAAAAATAAAAAAAGCAATTTCATAAATTTTTGAAAAAGCTCCAGGGAGCTGCAAGGAGGATGCCAAAGAGCCGCATGCGGCATACAACTTTGGAGCCGCGGTTTGCCAACCCTGGTGTGGGGACGAGCACATAGGACGGCCTTACATGAACATATCACCAGAATGATTGACAATTAGGAGAACCACTAATTTAGATGATCCACCCGGAAAAAAGAACATCCTCTACCTTTAAGGATGATCTGCTAACAGCCTAAAGTAATTAGATCAGATTAGATCCAACAACATATAAAACATAAAAACCTCTGACTTTTTATAGGATCAGTTGTTTAGATCTTGTTTTGGCTTAAAGTTGAACAGGTATACGCTTAGCCCATGATCTGTGTATAAAGAGCTGAGTGTAGGACAGTTAGTGGCTGACCTGCTGATACCCCTCTGCTCCAGACTTTCCATCACTGCTGCTTCCAGGTAACCAAGCATCTCTTCTGCCACTCCTGGCTCTGCATCCACCAGCTTTACAGCTTTAGACTCTGAAACAGTTTAGTACAGCAGTTTAACATTTTCATCGGAAAAAGATACTCAGTTGCTTTTTGTGTCATATTTTTTACTTAGAATGAGCAGATTCTTGGCTTGTGTGTGTTTTTCCAGTTGGTTCCAGTGCTGAAGGACGGTGTTCATGGCTCTGATGTCCACCCTCAGCTTTAGGCTGCAGATGCCCAGCAGCTCACAGAAACAGACGGCTGACGATGTCACAGACGGCACATTGAAACACTTCAGAGCCAGCCTGTACACCTGCAGCCAGACCTTCTGCAGCCTGCGAAATAAAACCACAATAACAAACAAGACTTTCTCTGTTTTCCCTGACCTAACTAGGAGCTGCCGAGAGAATAAAGGAGACAGGACGTGAACTCACATTGACTGGACGTCACTGCAGACACCTAGCTGCTGGATGACAACGTTCCCATATGCGAAAGAGGGACGGCCATGATGAATGTAGTACAGATAGTCTAGTTTTTCTACCAGAGCAAACCTGCCAACCAGTTGAGAGCTGGAAAAATGAGGCAGCTCTGATGTTTCTGTAGAGAATACATAAATGATGAGTCTCACTCTGAATTCAAGGGAAGCTGTGACTGTTGTTATGTTCTTGTTTGGAGAACTGGAGAGAAAATCTCATTTAAGACCTCAGTAATCAGAAACTTTACGTTTATTGCGAGTATGAGAAGTTTTTAGGTCATTCAGATAGACAAAAACTGTCCTAAAAAAATAATACAAACAAAGATACACTCAATCATGTTTCTCTATCCTTGTGGGGACTTTCCATTCATTTCTAAATCATTTCTGCTGTCTAACCCTGACCCTTACCCCATAAACAAAACCCCAACCAAAACTCAATTCACACCTCAATCCTAAACCTAAGTAACAGCATTTGTACCCATGGGAATCATGCCATGGTCACCATAAGTGCAGGGGGTCCCCAAGATGTGCTAAGATTTATGGAAAAAGTTTCCCATAATGTAAGAAATACCCGCCCAGGCTTACCAGTAGAATTCAGAGTGTTTGGCGCCTGCCAAGCAAACAGTCTGGATACGTCAAGAGGATGGAGAGACTGGAAAAGAACAGGATAAATACAATAAGAAGACCTCTACCTCCATTAATGCAGCTGACCAGACATGGCATTTATTCGACAGTTGAAGAAAAAAAAGTTTCTTTTTTTTTTAGACCCCCAGAGTGTTTACCTGAAGGAGTTGATAAATGGAGACGTCAGATGATGGGCCATTCCCAAAACATCCAGAGGGAAAGAGTGCAGCTCTCAGTTTGCTGTGGGAGGCCAGCGCCATCTTCAGCAGCTGTGGGTCGACAGTCCTCTGCACACTTCCTGCCTGCTGACCTTGAATCATCACCTGTTCCAAACAGCGTAAAGAACAGTGAAAAGAGTCCTGGTATAAAAACCACGACCCTCAAACAGACTTCTACTGTTCAGCTGAAGATGCCCAGTTCTATACTTTATCCTAACTATCAACCTCCATCTCAGACAGCGTCTCCTTCAGGCTAACCTCGGTCTGTCCATCTCTCTCCTTTCACACAGTGGCCATCTTTGTCTGTAGTCTTGTTATCAAATCATGACTAGTCCACTCCTCACATACCATCCATAAAACATCACCAGAACTGCCTTGTTTTGACACTCCTTGTTCACTAGTACATCCAGAATCTTTTCCCTTCTTATCTTCCAGCAATCACAGACTCTAATTGTCACCTAATGGTTTACAGATTTCAAAAATTCTAGATGTATTTCTACTCTTCCCCCTAGACTGCAGCTGTTCCTGTGAAGGCTTAAGGGCGGATTATACTTCTGCAACCGCACACATCAAATGTCGCTTGGGTCTGGTCGTGAAGCAGTTTTGCTGGTTTACATCTGCACCGTCGGTCTGGAATTTCTAGGGACGCAAGGGGGAGCCTATTCGAGAACTCGCAAGGACTTCTGTGGATGGTCACGAGAACTTCGGTGGCGGAGGTGGGAGTGTTTATCTTCTAAAAAACAATGGCGTGTCTGCAAGTTATCACTGTCACAGAGATGGATCTAGAGTTGCTAGACATCGAAGAAGAACAGGTTCAGTTAATAGAGTTGGCAAAAAGACCGATTAACCTTTCGTCGTAGTTGTCCATTGTAGTTGTTCCTCGGTTTTTAAAAGTGGCGGGCCCCGGCACCGGATCGAGAAGGACAACCACACAGAGAGCAGGAAAGGGGTACCAAGGACCAATCACAGCTGCTTTTTGTCTGGGCACTTCCGCTTGAGGTCTGCGCAGGTTAGCGACCGTCCGGCGCGTAGTTAGGATTTTTTTTAGATGCGCAACGACAGTTGCAGGAGCACTGCAGTCAGAGCTTCACTCTGCTCTCCCTTCTATTCATCATACAGAGATTCTTGGACAACCCCTATGTTAGACCAAAACTTGACTACAAGTATCATCAATAGAGGTCCATCTCCTTGCTAATTCATGTCTGTCTTGCAGCAGGTCCAAGGGCTTCTGGTCAAACAGAGCCTTAAAAGTCAAGGTCATCTCCATCCTGGCTACTCAGCTGTATCAGCTGTAGTGTCCTGAGATCCCAGCCTCTTCTTTCAGGCCACCTTATTCCATCCAGCTCCATGTTCCCTATATTTATTAGTGTTTCCTGTAGTGTGGTTTGAATCACTGCTATCCTGTTTCTACGGTGGTCAGAAATGGTGAGTTAAGTGGAGATCTTTTATTTTACCTGATCGATCCCACCATGAGCAAACATGATGGAGGCCAGAGCCAGCAGACTGTGTCCCTCCAACAGCAGACTGCTTAGAGATGCCTGGCTCCCAGGAAGCAGCACCTGAGCACTGGTCAAACTGGCCTGGAACACCAGTTCTGGATCTGGAAACAAAGACAGACAGAAAATTAGAGTGACATTTCTCTTTTTTCCTGTTATTTAAGTCAGGATAAATTGTTCTTGAAAGAAGGATGTTTGGTACTTTATCAACCGCAGCAGTTTAACTCAAGTGGAAATCAGATCATCCAACATTGATTATGTTGGTATTTTGATTCCACACCATGACCAACATTAACCTGTGAAGAGAAGCCATAGCCAGAGCCATTGTGGGTACCTGACAGGTTTCTGGTTATCTCCTGGGTTTTCACCAGCATCTCAAACCAAGGCTGACTCCCAAACAGGCTCTGATCCATCAGCAGCGGACAGTTCCTGGGCGTTAGTCTGTGGAGGTGGTCCCACAGTAGATGTTTCACAGAATAAACACAGAAACAAGGATTTGATCAGCCGTGCCATACCTGTAGTGCTCCAAGTAGGTATAAAGCAGGTACTGGAGATTACGTTCCAGACAGAAAGAGACAAAGGCGCTGTGTAGGTCGAGGCCTACGGGAGAGCAGTACTGAGGTACTGGAGGAGCTGGAGCCATCAGCCCCCCACCCTGAGCCAACCGCCATAACAGCTGCTCCAAGTCTGACATCTCCTCTGGGATGAACACAGCTTTCCTGGGGAAGCAGAGGGCATTATGGGTAAAATGAGACTGAATAAAAGTGAAGCCTGAATATATTGAAGACCAAAACCTTTAAACATCCAAGCTCTAAAAAAAAAAAAAAATATATATATAAAAACTATTAAAAAAACCAAAACACTGAGCCGTTCTGTTGGTCCCAGCTTCCAGAGGCCTGGCAGGGACAAATAAGGAAGGTCCCATTCGTTGCTATGGTTATAGGTTTGGATCTAATCGTTGGGCTGTTTCCACCAGATCAGAGTTCCTGGAGGTCCGGCCTGGATGTCCTGCTCCCTTTATATCCGTCTCTACTTTCACACTTGAATAACCTTCTAAGCATGAAGTCAAGCTCTCCAGAGTCTGGCTATAGACATGATTAATTGACATCTAACAGGTGCAGGACAGCAGACCACCAGGGACCAGAACTGAGGAAACCAAACTACAGTCTACTTCCACAAACTAAGGGCAGACTTAAATGTTATTATGAGTGAATTAAAAACACAGCTGGAGGATGATTTTAAGTATACTTTAATTTATACTGTGAAGTGGTTGGAAGGATAGGGTACATTGGGGTGCTGTGGTTGCTGGGGAGAGGGTAGGCCAGGTGTGGGCATGTGGGTTAGGGGGTGGGGGGTGGCTATGCAGAGTGGTTTTCTCTTGGCCATTGGGTCCTGGACAGAGGTGGGTAAAGTGAGTTAGGAGGATCCAGGGGATGAGGCTGAGGTCGGGCTGGTTGGTGGTCCGTGTCTGAGGTTACCGTAGCGGTGATGGTTTGTAGCTGAAGCCATTTCATCCTGGAGGCGGTTCTGGTTGGCTGGTTCATTCTGATTGTGCTGACCCGTCTCTAAATGCAGGGTTTGGAGATCATGGGTGACCGAGTGAGGGTATTGGCTGTGTCAAGGCGGTGTTCTGCCCTGGTCCCCGGCCTTTGTTGGACCATCTCAGGTCTCCACTCTGCTTTAACTTTAGTATATTTTTATATAATTTTGTATAATTGTTCTAATAATACTGTGTAGCAAAGATTTTATATTTTATATTGATAATAGTGGGACTAGTTCCGTAACCTGACCATCAGTTGGATTCAACAAGATGAGATATTTGTTTTTTTTCCACCTGGATCATTTATCAACATATGCAGAAATGTCTTAAGTAGAGGTAGAAACTAGAGATGACTGGACTTTGTTCCCTTCCTCCTACCCTTAAACCTAAAATTGGACCCAAACAGCCTTAAGCTGGATATGTTGATACTGACCCTGATATGTTCATGAACAGGAGAACCACTAAGAGGAAGAATCAGTGTTTCTTTTCCAAAACCTTCATCTTAAAACACAAGGAGCTGATAGAAAAAAGAATAGCTACTCTACCTAGCTAGAAGGTCCAGGACGTTCTCCTTGAAGAAGATGCTGCACGCCGTACTACTGCTAACCACCTCTGGAGTTATGTCCGGCCAGCAGAGGGAATCGGAGCTCCGTTGGTTGTGAATCCATTCAACCACCTGCTGCTTGTCGTGGAGAGAAGTTAGGTAGCGCCACAACACTGAAGAGTCTCCAAGGCTCAACTCTGACAGAAGAGAAGATCATTGGTGTTCAAATGAACAATGTGGGGCTACAGAACCCTTCTAGTTTGGTTTGGACTTGGTTCCTCACCTGTGTGCTGTAGCCTGGATAAGAGAACAGCAGTCTGGCAGTCATGGTCCCAGTTCTTCACCCAGTGCAGTTGGATGTTCCTCCAGAGTTCTCCCACCTCCTCAGGGCTCCTCTGTTCAACCAGTTCCTCCAGCAACTCTCTGCCTTCTAGCTCATCATGAGCAATCTGAGGAACCCTGGAACATTTAAATCTGATCAGCTGAGGGTCCCAGACATAGAACAACGTCTGTTCAAGAACAAAGAATTAAGAACTTTTTCCGTCAAACAGTAAGATAAACTATTGCAAGGAAATAAAAACATGAGCAAAGGAAAAATTTATTGGTTTATATAGAAATCTGCATCCATGTGAAATCTGAAATTACTAATGAAATAAAATATAAACACCCTTTCATATTTATTATTTTGACATGTTAATTTTTTCTGTTGAACATGCGCATTCATCTAAGACAATACAGTCTGTGTACCTCTGAGAAAGGGGATCAGCGGGACAGGACCTTGCTGGTAGTAAACCCAGCTTCTCCATCTTCCTGATGAATGAAACACTCTGCATCTCATCTTCAGGCAAAAAACCCTGGCTGGACATATCCTCCACCTGATCCATAAAACATAGAGCTATAAAAAGCAGACTGGCATGGCCTGTCGAGTAAAATGCATGATAGAAAAACACGTTCAAACAAAAAGGAATTTCTAAGAAAGCCTCGTAAAACAAGTCAGCTTTTTTATCTTTAATGCAACGCACCATATGGAGCAGGATTTTGGTCCATCAATTAAAGTTTTCTACAGAAAATGCTGAACAGGTTTTCTGTCTCAAATGGGTGACTGGAACAGAGAGGTCTGCTAACATCAGAGCTCTTTAAGGGTCAACCAGCTCTTTGAAATAGACTGGTACTCCTGCATGTAGAGTCTTAAAACTGGTACCGGAACTTGATCAAGTCAACAAGCACACTGTTAGATTTCTCACCTCCGACAAACACAGGCAACAAAAACTGTCTCCTCTGCACTAAAGTGTGTCACAGCAGTTCAGGAACAAGGATATTAAAGTCTTGCATTACAAATCTTTTAAACACAATAATTTTAGTTATGGTTGCACAAGCAATAAAGTCTCAGTCATTCAATCAACAAAACGTAATTAACAGAGTCTGAATTACAAGAAGCAACAAATGTGGCAGAAATTAGTGATCACACACGCCATCTGATAGGTGAATAACTTGGACATTCTTCATTCTGTTTCATTTTATGTCTATAGTTATGCTGCTATAGGCTTTGGCTGCTGGAGGACATAGAGACTACTTTTGATTATACCTCTTCTCTCCTATTTTGCAGTATTTGTTAGTTCAATACCTAACTTTATGTTCTCTATGCTTTTCTTCATCATAGATATCCATCTGTTCTGGATCTGTTGGACTGTGACACTGCCCTGGGCAGCTTTTTTTCTGAATCTGAATAGATTTCTTTTTTAAATTTTTACGTTGTAGTTGGATGAGTTTAACTCACCTACTTAACTGATTTAAACTCTTTTCATCCAAGCTAGAGCCTGTATTTCCTCTCCACTGTCGCTACATTCATGCTCTGTGTGAGGGATTGCTGTTGAGTCGATGAGTCGATGCAATAAGCTGGTTTTCCTTAGAAATCTTTGAACCAATCTGACTATATGATCTGGTTGAATTGTCTCTGTAAAGTGTCTTAAGATGACGTGTTGTGAATTGGCCCTGTATAAATTAACTGAATTGAATTACTGTCCTGTAATATAATGCCTCATATTCTGCTGGTATCCACAGGACAATACTTGACAGGCAGAAAACGGTTTGGCTAAAATTCCAAAAAAGCAAACACATTATCAAACAAAAATACTGTTTTCCACATCATTTCTGGAGAGCAATAAGATCTGGCAAACGTATGACACTCCATTTAGGGCAAATAAGATATGATAACAGGCTGAAGGTTTAAAAGGCCTTTAAATTTACAGTCACAGTTGTCATTCGGATCTTAAACTCTGTTGTTTTTATGTTTTATTTTATGCCGATAACTGCAGTTCCATGTTTGGACGCAGTTTATCAAAAGCTGATTATTTGGTTTTCTTGCTTTGCGCTAACCTTGCCTGCAAGCTAAACTCTAACTGAATTTCGTATTCACAAACACACAACAGTCCATCTTGTCCCGCGCCCGCTTCAACAGTTTGAGACAGCTGGAAACAGATGCTAAAGGATGAGTTATATGGTAACTCTTTATGGTGTTTGCTGTAAATAGACGGACTCACCAATAATTCCCGGAGGTTCCTGTCTTTGGTGTAAAGGCAGATGCTGTGAAGCTCCTTCTTCACACTTAGACCCTGCAGATAACGAAATGTTGCAGCTCAACTTTAACATTGCCACGAAAATGAACAGCGAGTAACGCCAAGGTGACAGTGGCACCAGAGGTAGGGTTGCTCCCTACCTTGATGTTAGGAAACCCCTGCACCGTTTGCTTCAGTCGATGATGAGATCAGTCTAGCTTACAGCCCAGTACTAATGCAAGAAAGACTAAATGTAGGGATTCAGCTAAAGAATATTCAGCTTATCGCCACAGATGTGCATCTTTAATTTCGAATGACATAAAAAATGTCAATCACAAAAATAATGTCAATCATTATACTTAATTGGAACAGTTTCACTATTTAGTGAGAGAGGAAACGTTCCTTGATGATCCAGCTAAACTAGCTGAACCTTCTCATTTTTATCTGGTAGCTCCGTTATCCTCATCGTTATCTTTCTTAGGTGTACTAAGAACTAAATTCTAACTCTTTTCATCATATCCTGTCTTACATAATTCTAAATAATGCTTCTTGCTGTAGATGTCAATTCAATTGTTAATTTGATAGTAACAGTTAAGTAAGTGCTGGTCATCACTTTAGTCTGTTGTTTGCATCAAACTACATGTAGCCATGCTAATTCTAATTCTTTTTTTCGGAGTTTTTACGGCACTAGTGGCTTGTTTTTATGGCCAGTAGGCTGACAGGAAAGGTGGTATGAGAGAGGGGGAGGGGGATGCGGGAAAGGACCGCGGGCCGGATTCGAACCCAGGTCGCCCCCATCGAGGACTAAGGCCTCCATAAATGGGTCGTGTGCGCTACCCATTGTGCCACCACAGCCAACCCAGAGGAGCAGATTTGAAACTTTTCTCCAATTCACGAGAAGCTTTGAGGTGAAAGCTGAGAACCAGAAAGGAGCTGTAGCTTTTTAGACATTCACCCTCTCCACAGAACACTAATGGTATCCATAGGAAATTTGAGCCATTACCACCTGCCTCCCCTTTATGTGTAAAAAACAGATGGGTGGAACACCCATGCTTTTACATACTGATATAGAAGAAGAATTAACTTTATTGTCATTACACTGTCACAAGTAAAGAGCAACAAAATTAAATCAGCATTAAACAGCAGTTTGGGGTTAAGGGTCTTGCTTAAGGACCCAGAGTGGCAGTCTGTGGGAGTGGGGCTTGAACTCAGGACTTCTGGGATCCAAGAACAATGCCCAAACCACTAGGTCTCTAGGTTTATCTGTACAGGACCTTCTTTTGGACGGGACTACAGAGTCAGTTCAGGTGTAGGTTCAGAGGCTGTGCTTCATCTCCCTCAGGATCTGCTGGAAGCGTCTACAGCCATTATCTAGTCTGTCCTGTAATCATCCATGACTCTGTGATCTTGCCCAGAGTGTAGGCTGGGAGAGATCAAAATAAGCAGGTCAGTGGATCCTGAGGACCAGATTTTAGATGCTAATTTAGTCTTTTAGACTAAAAACAATGTTGGTAAAGTAAACTGAAAAATATTGCAAATACTAAGTAAGATCAATAAAAAAAATAAAGTGATTGGCTATTATCATCTTTTTAACAAGGGTGTCAGGTTCCCTTGGCTGCAGCTTCAGTCTCCTGTCCCTCATGCATGCTGTATTGCATCTAAAATGGGTTACTCCGGAACAAATCTCATTGTGGTCTGTACAATGACAAATAAAGGCATTCTGATTCTGATTTAACTCACCAGAAACTCTGCCTCAGGCTAGTTACTTACTCCAACTGGCACATTTTTCCTATCATTACATTTTTCAGGTAAGAAATACAGATTTGACTAAACATAGCTTCTGCTCTGAGAAAGTTACAAGTACCTGATTCAATCCCCACAGCATCCACTCTGGGTTCCTGAGCAAAACCCTTAACCCCACACTGATCCCCGGGCGCCACACAATGGCAGCCCACTGCTCCCCGAGAGGATGGGTTAAATGCAGAGAGTGAATTTCTCCAATCTAAGATTTATTATCAAATATTATTTTCAGAGAGAGAATGAAAGAATGAATGAAAGGAGAGATAGAGAGGGAATAGAGGAGGAGAGAGAGAGAGAGAGAGAGAGGAGGAGAGGGGGACAGAGTGGAACACAGGTGGAATAAAGGTAAAGAGGGACAAAATTACCTATAACCCATATTTAGAGTAATTTATAAAAATGTATCCTCCCATTATAGATCTGTTCAACTCATCATATTCAGTGGAATTACATCTGGTTTCACTTTCTATGTCTCTTAAAGCATAAGATGTTGAATTTGGGGTTGGTATTTCACTTAATAAGTTCTTGTATTTTAAAGGAATATATATATATTTCTTTAAAATACATAAATATATTTCTCTATTACCTTTTTTAATAACCGCTCTTTTTTCCTATTGTCCAAACTGTGCAGAAAGTGACGGAATAAAACTGTTCAGACAGAAATAAATTTGCTAAAATATTAAAGCATACCAATGCATTTAATTTTACAACAGCATCATGTATTCATCATCTTATAAAGACTTTTATAAATACCTATATATGTAAAATATGAAATATTTGTTCAATATGGTTTATTTGAATGTTTCAGTCACTGAAATGGGTCAAGATCCTTTGATTA
Source organism: Cyprinodon variegatus (assembly GCF_000732505.1). Lineage (NCBI taxonomy): Eukaryota > Metazoa > Chordata > Actinopteri > Cyprinodontiformes > Cyprinodontidae > Cyprinodon > Cyprinodon variegatus. The sequence goes on along the minus strand of NW_015151027.1, from coordinate 420,453 downwards.
GGGATACTGTCATCCCTGAGTAAAAAGATAGATGGACCATGATACTCGTTTCCTATTGGAATATGTTCCTACCATGTTAGTCAGGAGTGTTTTAGCAGTCTGCAGGTTCCCGGACTGCAAGCAGGACAATACATGATTCAGCCCCACCATCCTCAGAGCAGACAGATGCTGCTCAGGTCGATTCAGTCTCCACATCACAGCCTGAGCTCTCGGGATCTGGTTTGTAAGAACTGCCTGATAGATCACTTCCTGCAAAGAATAAACAAGTCAAGATTTGGGTTCTATTGCATGGACACATGACAACGGCAAAATTTGAAGTTGTTTTGAAATTAGGGATAAATGGAATACCTCAGTGGTAAGCTTCTCCCATTCATCTCCTTCAACCTCCCTGGGAGGAGCAGCACCACTGTTAGACGTGCTGCTCCCTGAGGACCAGGGAAACCTCTTCAAATAATTCCTCAACTCTGTCACATATGTATCCAGGATTTTCACACTGTTCAGTACATCAGAGTTTTCACCTGCAAATTAAAGCATCATATCAGGTCAAAGTCTCTGAAGGCAAAATAGTAAAAACACATTTCGATAAAATGTTACTGTTTGCAGTTTGTCTTACAGTGTGGTAGCAAGAGCACCGAGCGGATCTGTGTGTTGATGAAGCTCAGAGTGAGGTTGAGCAGCTGCTCAGAGAACTGTCTGCTCTGAGCCTCACTGTTTAAATCTCTGACAGTTGAACACAACAGGTCCAACGCAAGAAACAGCTCCTGGACACCTACATAGGGATGCGTGCGTGGACGGGAGATCAACAGAATTACACACAGTTAGAAACACTAAGAAGTTGCATCATACTAACTGGCTTCAGATATTCAAGTGGAAAAACATTTAAGCATCTTTTTAAAGAGACATTTTAAATCCCATATCA